>NW_013572058.1:2128-2553 GCF_000499745.2 Eimeria mitis
TCGAATGCGCGGCCTGCAGCGCCTGCAGCAGCTGCTGCAGCACGGACCGAATAAACAGCAGCAGCTCACTTGGGCTCTGCTGCAGCTGCAGCAGCAGCGGGAGGAACGCTGCGTCGGTTCCTGCTGTTGCTGCTGCTGCTGCTGCTGCAGCAAACTGCCGCACACGCCGAGGCGGCGGGTGAAGACTCGACGAGGCCTTCAAGTACCACCACAACGCATTCTGCGTGCAGCAGCAGCAACCGCAGCGCAAGCAGCAGCAGCAGCAGCAGCAGCAGCAGCACAAGCAGCAGCAGCAACTGAAAGAAATGTGAGGCGGGGCAAAAGCTACAGCGTATACTACAGTGAGGCGCTTGTCGGTGCAGCACGACACCAAAGCGAAGAAACTGCAGCAGCACCATTAGGCAGTGTTAATGCTGCTGCTGTTG
>NW_013572058.1:2653-2798 GCF_000499745.2 Eimeria mitis
CGAGCAGCAGCAGCAACTGAAAGAAATGTAAGGCGGGGCGAAAGCTACAGCGTATACTACAGTGAGGCGCTTGTTGGTGCAGCACGACACCAAAGCGAAGAAACTGCAGCAGCACCATTAGGCAGTGTTAATGCTGCTGCTGTTG
>NW_013572058.1:2898-3016 GCF_000499745.2 Eimeria mitis
TCTGCTGCTGCTGCTGTTTCAGACTCAGCTGCAGCAGCAGCAGCAGCAGCTGCTGCTGCTGCTGGGCCTGCTCGAGCTGCATCAGAAGGAGCTGAGGGGACATCAGAGAGGACCTCAA
>NW_013572058.1:3116-3743 GCF_000499745.2 Eimeria mitis
GTTGCTGCTGGTGCTGTTTGCTGCTGCTGCTGTTGCTGCTGCTGCTGTTGCTGCTGCAGCTGTTGTTGCTGCTGCTGCTTACTGGTGTGAGCATGCCGCTTCCTGCTGTGTCTGCAGCGAAGAAGAGGGAGGTCAGGGCGACGCCTTCATTAGCAAATACCAGCCAGCTGTTGCAGCTGCTGCTTCTCGCGCTTGCTGCTGCTTGCTGCAGGTCCTCGACCTGCATATCTGGCAAGAAGGCTGCTGCTGCTGCTGCTGCTGCTGCTGTTTCAGACTCAGCTGCAGCAGCAGCAGCAGCTGCTGCTGCTGCTGCTGGGCCTGCTCGAGCTGCATCAGAAGGAGCTGAGGGGACATCAGAGAGGACCTCAACAAAACGCGACACGTGCGGCGCGCCACGCAGCAGCAGCCCTGCAGCAGCACAGGCAGCAGCAGCAGCAGCAGATCTACAACAGCAGCAGCAACACCAACAACACCGCCAGATGCAGCAGCAGCAGCACAGTTGCTACAGCAGCAGCAGCACAGCAGCTGCAGCAACTGGAGTAACACCGTTGACTGTCGTGGCTGCAGAAGCAAACTCACCAAAAAACACCTCACGGGCAAAACCCCGTCGTACCCGCGCTGCCTGCT
>NW_013572058.1:3843-4315 GCF_000499745.2 Eimeria mitis
GGCAGCAGCAACACCAACAACACCGCCAGATGCAGCAGCAGCAGCACAGCAGCTGCAGCAACTGGAGTAACAACGCTGACTGTTGTGGCTGCAGAAGCAAACTCACCAAAAAACACCTCACGGGCAAAACCCCGTCGTACCCGCGCTGCCTGCTGCTGGTGCAGCAGCAGCTGCTGCTGTTGCTGCTGCTGCTGCTGCTCTTCTCCGTCTAGTTTTGTTGCGAAGGCCTCGCAGCGCATGCGCTTGAGGACCGCCTCTTCAAATGGGGCTTCGCTGTCGAGGGACACAGCGCGCCACACCTGCACACCCAAGCAGCAGCAGCAGCAGCAGCAGCTGCAGCAGCAGCAGCAGCAGCTGTTCAGTCAACGGCAGCAGCAGCTGCTGTAAGCTTAAGACTATGACTAAAGCTGCAGCTGTTTAGGGGGACCCCCACCTCTCCATATGCACCACCACCGAGCCGCCCGAAGAGGCG
>NW_013572058.1:4415-4721 GCF_000499745.2 Eimeria mitis
AAGCAGCAGCTGCAGCAGCAGCAGCTGTTCAGTCAACGGCAGCAGCAGCTGCTGTAAGCTTAAGACTATGAGTAAAGCTGCAGCTGTTTAGGGGGACCCCCACCTCTCCATATGCACCACCACCGAGCCGCCCGAAGAGGCGATAGCGGGACCCGTCGCTGCTGCTGCTGCTGCTGCTGCTGCTGCTGCTGGCATGCGGGGGTAGCAGTGAGGGGCGTTGAAACCAGAAAGGGAATGACCGAAGAATTCTGCATGAGCAAGACAGATTGATTTGGCCTCCTCAGGGTTTTGTTTGGCCTGCTGCTA
>NW_013572058.1:4821-5274 GCF_000499745.2 Eimeria mitis
GCATGCGGGGGTAGCAGTGAGGGGCGTTGAAACCAGAAAGGAAAGGACCGAAGAATTCTGCATGAGCAAGACAGATTGATTTGGCCTCCTCAGGGTTTTGTTTGGCCTGCTGCTACTGGTGCTGCTGTTGCTGTTGCTGCTGCTGCTGCTGTTGCTGCTGCTGCTGCTGCTGCTGCTGGTGCTACGCCTGCTGCTACTACTTACATGAATGGATCCACGCAGAAGCCTTCGGGCCCCGCGTGTCGCTGCCT
Organism: Eimeria mitis; assembly: GCF_000499745.2. Taxonomy (NCBI): domain Eukaryota; phylum Apicomplexa; class Conoidasida; order Eucoccidiorida; family Eimeriidae; genus Eimeria; species Eimeria mitis. Next base: position 5,073 of record NW_013572058.1, read on the forward strand.
GGAGAGGACAACGTCGGAGCGTACAGAAACAACAGCAGCAGCAAGTGCTGCTCCTGCTGCAGCAGCAGCTGCTCCTGTTGTCCCTGGCAGCAGCAGCCGTCGTTGAATGCCCCAGCCAGGAAGCATACGCAAAGGATCTGCTGCTCGCGGTCCAGTGGTCCGCCGCCTCGTGGGCCACTGGTCGCTGCCGCTCTCCTCATAG
>NW_013572058.1:5374-6310 GCF_000499745.2 Eimeria mitis
CTGTCGCTGCCTGGAGAGGACAACGTCGGAGCGTACAGAAACAACAGCAGCAACAAGTGCTGCTCCTGCTGCAGCAGCTGCTGCTCCTGTTGTCCCTGGCAGCAGCAGACGTCGTTGAATGCCCCAGCCAGGAAGCAGACGCAGAGGATCTGCTGCTCGCGGTCCAGTGGTCCGCCGCCTCGTGGGCCACTGGTCGCTGCCGCTCTCCTCATAGCAGCTGCTGCTGGCAGCTGCAGCAGCATCAGCCGTAGCAGCATCGTCCTCAGCAGCAGCAACAGCAACCGCAGACCCTCGGTTTATCTGCAGCAGCCCCAAGGACCTTTCTTCGTAGGCATCCTCAGCAAGAGGGGCCCCCAGAAGCGGGTGCAGCCGCTCTAGCAGCAGATACTTGCCATGTATGAGGGAGCCCCTTTCTATTAGCCTTTCTTCCTCTTCCTTCTCTTGATGGCGACCTCTTCTGTTGCTGAACACCTCAGGTGTATGCACAGCTCCAACTGCCTCATCAGCAGGGGACGCAGCGCGCTGGAGAGCCCCCCACGGCTCGGGGATCGCAAAGACTGCATCGCCGCCACCGATAGAGCCATCGCTGCTGCTGCCGCTGCCGCTGCTGCTGCTGCTGATGCTGCTGCTGTCTCGGCTAGCGACAGCAACAGTAGCAGCAAGCCTCTCAACTACGGCATCTGGGAGACCGCTGCTGCTGCTGCTGAGGGCGCCTCTGAGCAGCAGGAAGAGGCTCACAGCCCAGCAACGAAGGAAGCCAGATGCAGCAGCAGCAGCACAGGGCATCTTCAGCTGCAGAGGCCCTAGAAACGCTCAGAAGTATGCATGAGGGGGGCCTGGGTTATGACGCAGCACCGTCGGCATTGCTACACGCGCAGACCTGCTGATGTGCCTGCAGCGGGAGCCCCCTAAAGCGGAGTTGCTGCAGCAGGCGGC
>NW_013572059.1:0-658 GCF_000499745.2 Eimeria mitis
CCATTCCGTCGTGCCTTCTGAAGTACAAATCCATTCCCTTGCGGTATTTCTCCTCGCCCAAGATGGTGCGGACCCTGAAACGGAAAACCGTAAACCATAAATCGTAACCCCTAAACAAGGCAACTTCGGGGAAAACCCTAATATGAAGAGAAAATTCCCGCGACTTTCAACTCCCCCTGACAACAAATAGACTCAAACCCTACGAAAACCCAGCCCCCACGCTCGGAAGAAACACGGTGCAATCCAGACCCTCAACCATGAACCATAATCTTGGCCTACATGCGCATCACTTCTGCTCCCTTCCAGTAGGTGGTCCGGTTGTAGAGGTTGTGGACTGCAAGGTAGCTCTCCGGCCTCACAGGAGTTGCAAGGGCCCCACTATCTTCTGGAAACTGCAAATTTATGAGCCGCTTCATGTCTTCGATCCGGTGCACAGCAGCAGGCGCCAAAGTGGTGCTGAACAGCCGCTCGCGGAACGTTGTTAGGCCTTCCTTAAGCCACAACTCGGTCCAATCTCTGCATGCAAAGCAGCACAACACGCGTACGCACATACACATATAAACACGAAGGAGCAACCGTGTTCTGTGGTTTTAAAACTCTGTAGAAAACCAAAACGCCCTGCTGGATGCAGCAAGGACCAGAAGACCAAGAAACAGAT
>NW_013572059.1:738-5586 GCF_000499745.2 Eimeria mitis
ACCGTTGAAATCACTTGAGAGAACTCGATGTCTGAAAAAACAGCAAAACCTGCAATGCATCCGAACTATCGCTATCCCAGCAACACATGAACCCGCGCCTATGCGATCATCCACCAGCGGCAAGCCCAACAGCAGCTGCTGCTGAGCGAGGGCTGTGTGGCTAACCTGTACTGATATCGGGGTGCGCCAACAGGGAATGGCAGTTGAAGATGAGGAGACCCTTGTTCTCCATGGCGCCGCTGTTGAAGTCGTTGACGCAAACAACGTTCAGGGTGTCGAGGTCGTATTCGCGTCCGAAGGCCTCCTCGTCCCATTGCATACTCAGCCGCAAAAACACCTTCGCGAACTCCAAATAGCCTGCATCTTCGGGAGGGCTGTACAGCTGCAGGCTCACTTTCCGGCCGCTCTGCACACAGAAACAGCATTCGCAGCAGCAAAGGCTGAAGTCCGCTAGCCACGCAGTAAGTAAGATACGCGGGTGTCTGGATGGAAGGAACGAAGTCAGTGGAGCGAATTTACATCAAAAACGCAGAAAGGATGCAAGANCGGGTGTCTGGATGGAAGGAACGAAGTCAGTGGAGCGAATTTACATCAAAAACGCAGAAAGGATGCAAGAGATGAGAGTAATGCAACAGAAATAAAAACGTGACGACAGTAGAAACACAAACGCACCGCTGTCTGGAATTCGCCCTCAGTGCTGCCGAACTGCCCGGCGACAATCGCGAAGAGGTAAGTCGGCTTGGGGAAAGGATCCTCGAAAATAGCGAAATGACGATCAGGATTATCTCTTACAGGACCTTCGGCGAGTTTGTTTCCGTTGCTGAGCAACACTGGGTACTTCTTCTGGTCTGCCTCCAGGCGAACCTGCAGATACACACGGCAGTACAACCCTGGCCTTGGCGACGAGAACATTTTCAACATATTAACATCATGAACAAAACGCGTTGAAACCCGTTCCCATCCCTACAAACAAGTCCGCGGCGATGTGTACGTCAATACACTAGGAGGATATAAGGGTCATTTGCATCTATTGGCTTACTAGGTAACGACTCAATGCATCGGGACGATCTAAACCATAAGTAATGCGGCGGTAACCCTCGGCCTCGCATTGTGTCACTAGAGTTCCGTTGGACCAGTATAAACCGGAAAGCTGAAGGTTTTTCTTCGGACTTATCGTCACGCTTATTTCTAAGAAGAACCTTCTCCCTTCTTGCTGGGGCAAAATGTTCATAGGCAACCGGAGAGACCCTCCGTTGACAAAGGAGTAGCCGGTTTCATTATCCTCAACCAGACGGACGTCATTGAGGGCAATCGAGTTCAGCTGTAGCTCCTCTCCGTCAAGAATCAAATCCTGAGGCTCTGTGCCTTCCCTTCGGCGTACCCTCAGCCTCGAAATAACCTGTGCAAACAGCCAGCCACCGAAGCAGCAAAGATTCAACAATTTCGCTGGAGCTCAACACGCTGGGTCTGAGATCTGAGAGGGAATGAATCACCCCATGTGAAATGAGCAAACATTATGCGGAGGTCACCGAAACATAACGGCACAGTAGCTACTGGGGCATCATGCATGCTAAGCGCAGGACGGTAGGAATGCTGCTGCTGCTGACCTCTGTCTCGTCTTCGTCCAACTTGAAAGTCAACTCTACCGCGTCGATTTCGAACGCCGGAGCCTCGTAGAGGCTGCGGTGGAACTCTGGTGTTCTTTTGTTGGCAAGTTGTTTCAGGGGCTGCTCCGGGTTGGCGCTGCTGGTGTCCTGCAGAGCGCGCGCGCTGCTCTGAGCAGGAGCAGCGGACGCACCAGTTAGATGCGGCAGCTGTTGCAGTGCGAAATCCCAGAAAGAGGCCGCCTCCGGAGCATCATATTCCTTAGAGGGAGACGTTTGACGCCATGAGGCAGCAGCGGGGGAGAAAAGGGATGAAATTAGGGGAGGGGGTGCATGCAAAGCGGGCGCGTCGCCGTACACGCCTGATGCAAAAAACGCAAATGCGGACACAAGAAGCAGCAGGAACATGACATTAAACGACTAACACTACGTGAGGGAAAATCTAGAGATGTACGAAGCAGCCACCGGCCTCATCCAACCACTGCACCCGCTGGTTTCGTGTCTGATCTGCCCCTTAGCCCGTGTAGACACTGCTTTTCTGATCGGCCTAGTGGTAGAATACGTCCATTTTGTCACAAGCTACAAACGCAAAAACGAGTTAGACATCATTTCGTTTTATTTCGCAAGGCATCTCATTAGAGCGAGGAGGCCTCCTCCCTCACCTGGCAGCGAGTGGCCCACTCCCGCACCCAGCGAGACAACGGCCCCCAAAAGGCGTAGATGCATTGTTCCCAATGAATTATTTACTGGACCCTAGATATCAAACTTAGGGCGGAAAAGGAAATGGGATGACCTGGGTTGAAGGGGCAGAACGACAGCGCGTCCCATCCGGTGGTCTAGCGACGCCTGGGGGTTCGAAACACCGGCCCCCTGTGCTGTGGGGCTCGCCGTGGTCGCAGCCGCAACAGCCGTAGCACCCCCAGGTGCGGAAATTTCGCAATTTGTTGGTTTTTAAACGATTTACTGCGTTATATTACTACGGAAATTTGTCAATTATTCTATGTGGCCTCAAACGTTCGAAGGCAGACTGCAAAGGAAATACATACAGGGCGCCCCGTGGAGCTCAGGCGGAAGAGGCGGCCCACCCGAGCAACCTGGCGGGCGTGCAGTGTATCGGTTATAGTAATGCAAAGAAGAAGAAATGAAACAACGAGAATAAACAAGTATGCAACAAAATAGAATAATACACATCATTCATGTCTTTACACAGGGCAAATAGCGAAAACACGCGCTAGACGGCGTTCCAGGAAGTAACGAGGGTCCTCATCTTAACGGGACGACGGCCACAAGCTGTAGTAGAGTCGGACATTTTGGTTCTGTTTCTGCTGTTATATCTATCGTCAGTAGCATTTTTCGATGTTATAAGTAACAACAGATATAATTGACTTTTGATAACGATCTCCTGCATCCTGAGCACAGCTACCCAGGGTATTGTCTCATCTCCACATCATAGTCAGCCGCACGGGTGCGCAGAGACGCAGCAGAGTGTGTCATCAGTTGCAGCCTGCCCGGCTGTCTCTAGTACTGCATGCCAACTCCTGAATGCATGCATGAACAACCAAATTTCCCCTTCGCTGCATGGACGGACACTGTAGACAATTGTTGAGCACTTTGTTGGCCCTCCGTAGCTAGCCAGCGGGCAAGTAGAGATACATATGACTCTTCCTACACACCACTCAACGCACGAAGGGTCAGCTGTAGTATGGTGGCCTTTGTGAGCCACGTTAGCGCTTGTTAGATCTCCATGCACTACCTGCACGCAGGTTGGCTACTGAAGGCCACAGGAATGCGTTAAGGTTGTCTGTATCTACGAACAGCACCGCTTGTAGCAGCATTCGCAGCGAGCGGTGCTGTTGCAACTCATGAAATAATGCCTTATGTGCTCGCTGGCTTTCCTCTGCATCATAATCAGCCCCAGGTCCTCGTGCCTCAGTGCCTTGGACATCTTTAGACTATAGCCGGGGATAATAAACAGATGGGACATCTTGTTTAACTATTAACCCAGACGTTTTAGATCTATTGCAGCTTCGCATGTAGACCTTAGCTCGGCAGAGTGCCGTGAACAACAAGATACTGCGTGATGACGCACAATACAATGCATTGAATGAGCAACGACAATTAAATTGACTACGAATGAGATGAAAGTGCATCCAATGAACAAGGAAAGGGTGTATCGTGGATTAAATGAACAAGAAAGGTGTTTGCAATGCACTATATGAACAAGTACGTTTTCATTGCATCAGATTTACGTCAAAGGAGCTGAATAATGCGTCAGCTGCGCAGCCAGCTTATTAGGCAAACCATCGAAAGGCTCAGGCCCGGAAGAATGTGTTGTGAGCAGACCCGACGCAAAGGTTGACATGTGCTCATTCACCCAGAAAAACGGTGGAGACGTGAAAGGTCACCGTGCTTGAGAAAGCCTAGCTGCTATCCAAGCCGCTACTCTCCAGCTAGCCACCAACGTATATGGATAGCTTCGCACGTAGCACACTGGTTAGCCAGGAGGAGAAATTGCAGGAGAGCTAGCTACACTGAACAGTTAGACGGCTAGCCAGCTAGTCAGCTATCTATCTCATTAGCTAGCTGTGTAGCCCTTTTGTGTTTGACTTGCTCGAGTGTAGATGATTAATACTGCTGCTGGGAGTGTGCGTTTGATATTTGAGAAGGAAAGAAGGAAGATAAGGCAAGGGAGGCGATGCGGCCGCTCTGCGTGGTTTGGACTATCCGGCCGCTGGGTCCTTTCTTCTTTAGTGCCATTCTTTATTCTGTGCGAATACATTCGGATCCTCCCGTCCGGCGATGCGCATTTGAAATTCCCTATAGGGATAAAGGCATCCGGTAGGCTGTGGGAGGTACGGTTTATTGGTCAGAGCCTACGCGTTGCTGGGGTTGGTGAGTGTTTTGGGTTCGCGCACTTCGATTTCGGTTGGGCAATGCTATTGCCGCCAGTGCACGGTCGAAATTGTCGAAGGAGCAGAGGAAGAAAAGACAGAGAAGACCCGGACCGCGCAACGACGTTGTCTGTGCTCAGAGCGTGCGGTTTGGCCCTTCTGCGTTCCTCTTGCGAAAACGCTTATTGCGGCACAGAAGTACCTGGTGTTTGTTTACTTCTTCGCTTTCCCTTGAGTGTTCGCCAGCTCGGATGAAGGCTGTGCATGAATCAGCCGCTCCCCAGCATGGGCGTTGCATCAGATGCGCGTTGGTCTTCTTGCAGTGTGCATCCCCGTATCTGCTTTTTTTTCCG
>NW_013572060.1:0-3498 GCF_000499745.2 Eimeria mitis
CAGCAGCAGCAGCAGCAGCAACAGCAGCAGCAGCAACAGCAGCAGCAGCAGCAGTAGTTGATGCTGCTGTAGAAGAAACTACGTTGGCAGCAGATGTCTAGACGCATAGAACAACAATTTGGGAATCCTGCTGCTGCAGCTGCTGCTGTGTTTGCTGCAGCAGCAGCAGCTGCTGCTGCTACGGTTGTTGCTGCTGCGGTATCACCAGCAGCTGCTTTCGCGTTGCTGCTGCTGCAGCAGCAGCAGCAGCAGCAGCAGCAGCGTATCGTTTGAGAGCAGCAGCAACAGCTAATGTTTTCTATCCTCAACTAAGACAGCAAACTTTCTGTCTGTCCTAGGCAGCAGCAGCAGCAGCAGCAGCAGCAGCAGCAACTGCTGCTGCTGCTGCTCCTGCTGCTTTGCAAGTCTTAAAGCATTTCTCAGTCTGCTTTTGAGTAACGCTGCAGCAGCAGCAATTTCCCTGTGCTGCAGCAGCAGCAGCAGCTGCTGCTGCTGCCGATGCTACGACGGCCCACTTATGAAGCTGAGAGCAGCAGCTGGAGCTGCAGCACCTGCTGCAGCAGCAGCTGCAGCAGCAGCACCTGCTGCAGCAGCAGCTGCAGCAGCAGCAGCAGCTGCTGCTGCTAGAGCTACCCCTAGAGAGGTAGCAGTAGCACCTGCTTCAACTTGCTGCTGCTACTGGCTGCAAAAATTCGTAATATATTGCAGCAGCAGCAGCAGCAGCTGCTGCTGCTGCTGCGGCAGCTGCTGCTGCAGCGCGTCGCTGCTGCAGCATTTGCTGCTGAGTTTCAGCAGCCACACAAGAATTCGATACTACAGCAGCTGTTGCTGCTTCTGCTGCTGCTCTTTCTGCTGCTGCTGCTGCTGCTGCTACCGCTGCGACTGCTGCTGCTGCTGCTGCTGCTGCTGCTGCTGCTGCTGCTAGAGGGGCGGGGGAGCGAATGCATCGTCCAGCAGGTCGGCCATCTCGCTCTCCTGAACTTCGCTGCTGATGTCCGTGTCGCTGCTGCTGCTGCTGCTGCTGCTGCTGCTGTTGTTGTTGTTGTTGTTTTCAGCAGCACTGCAGGGGCTCACTGGATGATGCCTGCGTGGGGCGTAGCTACTACTGCTGCTGCTGCTGCTGCTGCTGCTGCTGCTGCTACTACTTCTACTCCTGCTGCTGCTGCTGCTGCTGCTGCTGCTGCAGCATTCAGCAGCATCGATAGCACGGGGGGTGCTGCTGCTGCTGTAGCTGGGTATAAGCAGGGGGCTGCTGCTGCCTTCTGCTGTTGGAGAGGAAGTGTTGCTGTTGCTGCTGCTGTTGCTGCTATTGCTGCTGTTGCTGCTGCTGCTGCTGCTGCTGCTGCTGAGGTTAACAGCAACATCTGAGAGCTCATAGTCTGAGTCGTCTTCTGTTTCTGCATCGCTGATGCTGCTGCTGCGAGCCATCATCCTTTGCTGCTGCTGCTGCTGCTGCTGCTGCTGCTGCAGCTTGCTGTGCCGCAGCAGCTGCAGCTGCTCGTGCTGCAGCAGCTCCGTATACACCTCACGCCCCCTACCCATAAACATTCTCGCGTCTCCTCTCACTGTCTCCTCCTGGGTCCCTATCTCTACCTTTGCTGCGCTGCGCAGCCTGCTGAGGGTAGCAGCAGCAAGATGCTGCGTTGCTGCTGATGCTGCTGTTTCTGCTGCAACCAGTGCTAGCTGTTCAGCTGTCGCCTCACGAGCAGCAGCAGCTGCTGCTGCTGCTGCTGCACCCGCCTCGGCTGCTGCTGCTTCTGCTGCTGCAGCTGCTGATGCTGACACAGACGCAGGACCTGTACATGCCTGCTGTGCTGCTGCTGCAGCAGCAGCAGCAGCTACTGCAGATGCTGCAGGTGCTCGCATGCAATCGCATAAACAGCAACAGCAGCAGCAGCNGCAGCAGCAGCTACTGCAGATGCTGCAGGTGCTCGCATGCAATCGCATAAACAGCAACAGCAGCAGCAGCCCGTGTCGTTCTGCTGCTGATGCTGCTGCTGCTGCTGCTGCTGTCTGCGTTGCGTCGAACCCCCAACTGCAGCAGCAGCAGCAGCGCAATACACCTTGTTGCTGCTGCCTGCAACAGCAACAGAAAAAAAGCAGCAGCAGAAGCTATCCTTAGCAACAGCAGCAGCAGCGAATTCAACCACAGCAAAAACAGCAGCAGCAGCAGCAGCAGCAGCAGCAGGCAGCAGCAACAGCAGCAGCAACAGCTTACGTTTGGTTTCATCTGGTTTTTCCCTGCTTCTTTTTCTTCTTTCTACAGGTGGTGCAGCAGCAGCAGCAGCAGCAGCAGAGATACCCGGAGGAACCTGCGTAGCCGCAGCAGCAGCAAACGTCGGGGTGCTGCAGCAGCTGCTGCTGCTGATGCTGCTGGACGAGCCAGAAGTAGCAGCACTGCTGCTGCTGCTGCAGCGGGGGTTGTCTCTCATATCTATCAGCAGACTGCAGCAGAGGGGCCGATCGCCGCTGCTGCTGCTGCTTTTGCTGCTGCTGCTGCTGCTGCTGCTGCTGCTCTGCCAGCCTTCCCAGCCGCTGATGAGAGAGCGCTGCTGCTTCGTGTGTTGTCTGCGGCAGCAAATATCGCCATCACCAGTTGCTGCTGCTGCTGCTGCTGCTGCTGCTGCTGTTGCTGTTGCTGTTGCTGCTGCTGCTGCTGCTGCAGCGGCGGCGCGAACGTCTGCTGCGCTGCATGATGCCCGTTCAGCAGCAGCAGCAGCCTTTGCTGCTGCTCTTGCTGCTGCAGCAGCTTCTCTAGCAGCAGCAGCATCTCTTGCTGCTGCTTCTGCCTGCAGCATTTTGTTTCGCTGCTGCGTATAGAGAGCAGCAGCAGCAGCAGCAGCAGCAAGAGCAGCAGGACCCAAGTCATTCGACTGTAAACATATGCTGCTGAGCCGTGCTGCTGCTGCTGCAGCATCAACTATAAAGGCAGCAAGAACAGGCAGCAGCGTCTCGCTGCCGCAGAGGTCGTTGCCCCCCAGGTCTATACACCTGAGGTGTCTGTACACCTCAGAGCGTTTCAGGTTTTCTTCTTCTTCTCGTTCTTGCTGCTCTCTCTCCTGCTGCTGCTGCTGCTCCTGCAGCCGCTGCTCCTCCTCTTCCTGCTGCTGCTGCTGCTCCTGCTGCAGCTGCTGCTCCTGCAGCAGCAGCTCGTTCACTGGATCGTCTCCGTTGCTATCCCTCTTGAGTCTTTCCCTTTCTCCCTGCAGCAGCNCAGCAGCTCGTTCACTGGATCGTCTCCGTTGCTATCCCTCTTGAGTCTTTCCCTTTCTCCCTGCAGCAGCTGCTGCTGTCGCCGCTGCTGCTGCTGCTGCTGCTGCTGCTCCCGCTGCTGCTGCTGCTGCTGCCGCTGCTGCCGCAGGTCCGCTAGCCGCTGAATGTTTGCCGGGCGGTTGCCGCGGTGCAGCGTAGCCAGCAGCACCGTAGCCCCCACATCTTTTATCTCGTTGTTGCTCAGATCCAACACCTGCAGCAGCAGCAGCAGCAACAGCAGCAGCA
>NW_013572060.1:3598-3751 GCF_000499745.2 Eimeria mitis
GCAGCTCGTTCACTGGATCGTCTCCGTTGCTATCCCTCTTGAGTCTTTCCCTTTCTCCCTGCAGCAGCAGGTACAGCAGCAGCAGGTAGAACAGCAGCAGCAGCAGGAGATACAGCCGCAGAAGCAGCAGCAGGTACAGCAGCAGCCCTGACA
>NW_013572060.1:4011-4920 GCF_000499745.2 Eimeria mitis
CAGCAGCAGCAGCAGCAGCAGCAGCAGCATTAGCAGCAGCATTAGCAGCAGCGTCACACCACCACCACCACCACGACCACCGCCACCAGCACCACCGCCAGCAGCAGCAGCAGCAGCAGCAGCAGCAGGTTTACCTCGAGAGCCTGCATCTGGTGCAGACAGCGAGCCAGCAGCAGAGCGTCGCAGCAGTCTAGGGAGCAGTGCTGCAGCAGCAGCATTTTTAGCTGCGACTGCAGCGGCAGCAGCAGACACGAAGTTATATCATACAGCCCCTGTACAGACACCGCGCAGCTGCGCATGCAGAAGTGCTGCAGCAGACCACCACCGAACCACTGGTCACCTATCACACCACTCTTGCTGCACTGGTGGCCCTTTCTCCTGCTGCTCCTGCTGCTGCTGCTGTTCCTGCTGCTGCTGCTGCTGCTGCTGCTGCTGCTTTTGGTGGGGCTGCCTGCCACCACGCTGCTAGCGGGGCTGCTGCTGCCGCCTCTGCTGGAATCACCACCACAGCTCGTTCTGCTGCTGCTGTTGCTGCTTTCGCTGCTGCTGCAACCACCGCTGCTGCTGCTGCTGCTGCTGCTGCTGTCTGCTGCTTGCAGCAGTATCTGGCGGACTGCTTCTTCGCTGCAGCAGCAAAACGCAAATTCATCGACGGGCTGCAGATGCATCCTATCTGAGAGAGGAGGGACCTGCAGATACACCTGCTGCTGCTGCTGCTGCTGCTGCTGCTGCTGTTGCTGCTGGTGCTGCTGCTGCTGCAGCTGCATGCTCAGCCGGAAGTAGCAGTTCGCAAAGTATTGCTGCTGCGCCTCAGCAGCAGCAGCAGCAGCAGCACCAATTGCTGCTGCTACATACGCATTAACTTCACACCCTACTATCTCGAGGGAATGACAAGGCCACAGCAGCTGC
>NW_013572060.1:5026-5856 GCF_000499745.2 Eimeria mitis
CTGCTGCTGCTGCTGCTGCTGCTGCTGGTGTTGGTGCTGCTGGAGCTGCAGCTGCAGCAGGTTGCGCACGTAAAGGGCAGTTGTGTGGCGCCAGGCTCGCTGCTGCAGCAGCAGGCGGTGCAGCAGCAGCAGCTCGAGGGGTTTCTGCTGCAGCAGCGGGAGATCACCAGGCCCTATATCTATCTTTTGCTGCTGCAGCATGAGGTGTATGTACACCCCAGAAGACAGCTGCAGCAGAAACTTATTCATGTCTGCTGCTCCAAGAAAAGCAGAGAGGTTGTTATACAGGCGACGGCTCTGGCATAGAGCATGCAGCAGCAAGCTGCTGCTGCTGCTGCTGCTGCTGCTGCTGCTGCTGCTGTTGCTGCTGCTGCTGCAGCTCTCATCGTTGCTGCTGCAGCACAGCATGCAACGACCTGTCACTGGGCTATCATGGCGGCAGGGCCCTTCCTTTGCTGCTGCTGCTAAAGAATACATCCGCACCAACTCCTGCTGCTGCTGCAGCAGCCAATGCTGCTGCTGCTGCTGCTGCTGCTGTTGCTGCTGCTGCTGCTGTTGCTGCTGCTGCTGCGCTAGCAGAAGACTGCTGCGAATTGAGCAAATGTTGCTGCTGCAGTAAACACAAGCAGCAGACAGTGTTGACCTTTAGCTGCTGTTGCTTCACGCTGTGTTTATTCAGCTCCTGCTGCTGCTGCTGCTGCTGCTGTTGCTGTTGCTGCTGCTGCTCCTGCTGCTGCTGGTGCTGCTGTTGCTGCTGATGTTGCTCACATAGGGGCCCCTTGGGGCCTTCACAAAGCTGAGGGGTTTTCTGCTGAGACGCTGCAGCAGCA
>NW_013572061.1:0-666 GCF_000499745.2 Eimeria mitis
AGCCGCAGCGGGGTGCGCTGCAACCCCATTTCGGGCTGCCTCCTCCCCGCGACACCCTGGCCCTGGGCTCGACGCCCAGGATGCCTAGGTACCGCGGAAGGATGTCATCTGCTTTGGGGAAACTCTTGCTTTAAGTCTTTGCCTTCATTGCGGCTCGTCTCTGGTCAGATAAAGGCCAGGGAACTAGCGTTACAGCACAGGAGCCTTCAATTGACCTTGGTAGGTTGCGTCTAGGCGTATGCAAACGTTCGTTAAGGTATTTAGCGGTAACGCATGCAGCAAAGGAAGCTCCATCGAAGCTTCCTTGTGTGCTTTCGTGAGGCTGGCTTGTATTACCAGCCGCAGCGAGGCGTGTTGCAACCCCAGATCAGGCTGCCTCCTCCACACAACGCCCTGGCCTGAGCTTAACGCCTAGGAGGCCTGAGGACACAAGAAGGAGGTCAGCTGTTTTTGGGAAACTCTTGCTTTAAGCATTTACCTATACTGCAGCTGGTTTCTGTCATCGGTTAGCGCCAGAGAGCAAGTTGTATACAGACCATCATGCTACAGTTCCTGGGCTAACATCGTGCAGACCATGCTAAACTACTATTGCCTCAAGCTAAGCCCACATGAAACCATACTTAAGAATTCTTTTACCTCACAGAATAACGCTGCAGAGATTCGCTA
>NW_013572061.1:709-3918 GCF_000499745.2 Eimeria mitis
GAAGCAAGCATTGTAGGCCCCAACATGCACAGATGGTTTTGTGTAGTACCAGCACAGGAACTGGTGTGTTGCAGCAACACGCTCTCCACTCGCTACCATAGAGGGCACGGCGTCGCGGCGTTGCTTCTTGGGGGTTTTAGGGAAATTACGGAGGAACAAAATCATATTACCTTTTTCTGGTGTCTACTTCACTTTTTATTTCTTTCCCATCTACAGAGATTTGCAGCGCCGTGCCCCACTGCATCGCCTCCGCTGGCCAGGCATGGAGACTTTGCTGAAGGCATATGGTTTCCGTTTTTACGTCCTTCTTCCGATTAATATTGATTTTTTTCACTATTAATTGGCGAATATACAAAGGAAGAACCCTCATTTGCCCTCACTAAACTTGCTCAAGGGCGTGTTCTCCTCTTGCCTGCCCCGTCGCTCCAGCTAAATGGGTCATCCTGCAACGCCCGCAGGCGGAGATGAACAGGCGGCAGCTCGACCCGTTTTGGGTTCTTTTGCAAATGTTTCTTCATTCGTTTCTGAAGATTTGAACGTCGGTTTCCCTGTAAATACTTGGGAGCATCCATTCGGCCTCCCTGGTGCTGCTGATGCCGCCACAAGCGCGCATACACGGGGCCCCCCAACGCCTCGGCATTCAGGCTTGCGCTCATTAACCTTTGTTACTGCGCTCGTCTTCGCCTCAGCTTTAGCTGTCGTATTCCTCATCACCCTCTGTAGACAGTTGAACAGCAAAGCTGCCACCCGCAGGCTATCAGACCAAGAAGATGGTCATCGTAGCCCCCGTGCAATCGACGTTTGTGATGAGGAGCTTGAGGAGGATACCCAGCAGGCCGATGAAGATCCTGTTGAAGGACCCTCTGGGGGGCCCCCTGAAAGCACCTCTGAGGGGCCCCTGAGGGGCCCCCCAGAGACCCCTCAGAGGCCAACGACACCAGAAGCGGGGGCATCACGCAAACGCGGCATCGACAGCAGCAAACAGGGCGGACAAAAGGGGGCAAAGAAAGCGAAAGCCGCTTCTNACGCAAACGCGGCATCGACAGCAGCAAACAGGGCGGACAAAAGGGGGCAAAGAAAGCGAAAGCCGCTTCTATCACTGGGCCGGATGGAGACACGGCAGCGCAGCAGCAACAGCAGGAGGAGGAGCAGCAGATGGAGGAGGAGCCGCTGACGTTGGCTGCTTTACTGCAAAGAAAGGGGACCAAAAGGACTCAGTCGCCAGCTGTTGCTGCTGCTCGCGCGTTTGCACCTGCTGCTGTTCGCGGTCCTGCACCTGCTGCTGCTCCCGCTGCTGCTCCCGCTGCTGCTGCACCCGCTGCTGCTGCACCCGCTGCTGCTGCACCCGCTGCTGCTGCACCCGCTGCTGCTCCCGCTGCTGCACCCGCTGCTGCTGCACCCGCTGCTGCTCCCGCTGCTGCACCCGCAGCTGCTGCTCCAGCTGCTACTGCACAAGCTCCTGCCTCGCCGCCACGCTTGTCCCCTAAGTTGATGCTGAAGCAGGAGCGTGCAGCGGTTGAGGCGGCGAGAGCCCTGGTGGAGNACGCTTGTCCCCTAAGTTGATGCTGAAGCAGGAGCGTGCAGCGGTTGAGGCGGCGAGAGCCCTGGTGGAGATGCACGGGAAGCAGCAGCAGCAGGAGGCAGAGGCTAGCGGAAAGAAAAAAGGGAAAGAGAAGCAAAAAGGAGGAACCTCGTCAGGTGCTGCTGCTGCAGCAAACGACAAACAGCAACAGCAGCAACAGCAAGCGCAGCAACCACAGCCGCCACCACAACAGCAGCAGCAGCCACAGCTGCCACAGGTGCCACCGATACTGCAACAAATGCCTCTACTGGTGCTGCAGAATCCACAGCAGCAGCAGCAGGTGCAAACAGCACTGATAACACAGCAGCAGCAAGCACAACCACCAGCACTGCCGCAGCTGCAGCAGCCGCAACTGCAGTTGCAGCCGGGGCAGCAACCAGCGCCTCTACTAATGCTGCAGAGTCAGAACCAACAGCAGCAGCAGCAACAGCAACAGCAGCAGCAGCAACAGCAACAGCAGCAACCGCAACAGCAGCTACAACAGCAGCAACAGCAACCGCAGCTACAACAGCAGCCTCCGACACAGCAGCAACAACAGCCTCTACTAGTACTCCAGCCTCAGCAGCAACCCCAGCAGCAACAGCAGCCTAGCATGCAGCAGCCCCTAATGACACCACAGCAGCAACCACTTTTAGTGCTGCAGCAACCGCAGCCGCAACTGCTGCTGCCGCCTTTACAGCAACCACAGCTGCAGCTGCAGCAGCAGCCGCAGGGCGTCCCCGTGCAACAGCAGCAACTGCAGCAGCAGCCTCAGCCCACACAAACGGTGTTGCTGCATCAGCAAGGAGATAAAGTGGTGCTGGTAGTGCCGGACCAACAGCAGGCGGCTCTGCTGCAGCAGCAGCAGCANAGCAAGGAGATAAAGTGGTGCTGGTAGTGCCGGACCAACAGCAGGCGGCTCTGCTGCAGCAGCAGCAGCAACAACAACAACAACAGCCACAGCAGCAGGACCAACTGCTGCTGCAGCAGCGGGAGTTACTGCTGGTTGCGCTGCAGCAGCAGCAGTACATGCAGAAAAACGTGCAGGAACAGCTACACAACCAACAACAGCAAGTAGACCAACTCCAACGAATGTTAGCCGCCCAGAGGCAGCAGCTACGACAGTACCAGCTGCTGGAGCAACGGGTACAGCGGCTGCAGCAAGAACTGCAGCATCTGCAGCAGCAGCAACAGCTGAACGAAGTGCAGTCGGAGCTGCAGGAGCTGCAGCAGCGGCATGAGTTGCACACTCTGCAGCGGGAGGTGCAGGAGCTGCGGCGACAGGTGCAGCAGCGATCGCAGCAGCAGGGGCAGACGGAGCAGCAACAGCAGCAGGAGGATATGCAAGTGGAGCAACAAGGAGCCGGCATGCAGCAGGGAGGGGAAGAGGAGGAGGAGGAGGATCAGATGGAAGGGGTGGAGCCGCCGCAGCAACAGCAGCAGCAGATGGCGGGGCCTACAGCTTCTTCTCCAGCAGCAAGTTCACCAGCAACAGAGGGAACAACACTTTCATCGTCTACAGAAGACGAAGCAGGAGGAGCAGCACCAACCGAGAGGCCGGGTGCACTTGTTGCTGCTCTGCTGACTCCAAGACGACCAACAGCACAACCAACAGCAGCAGGAGGAGCAGCAGCAGGAGCAGCAGCAG
>NW_013572061.1:4018-4949 GCF_000499745.2 Eimeria mitis
GGAAGCAGGAGGAGCAGCACCAACCGAGAGGCCGGGTGCACTTGTTGCTGCACTGCTGACTCCAAGACGACCAACAGCACAACCAACAGCAGCAGGAGGAGCAGCAGCAGGAGCAGCAGCAGCAGGAAAAGCAGCCCCAGGAGCAGCACCAGAAAAAGCAACAGGAGCAGCAGCAAGAGCAGCAGCAGAAGCAGCAGCAGCAGCAGCAACAGCAGCACTAGCAGCAGCAGCAGAAGAAGCAGCAAAACAAGCAGCAGAAGAAGAAGCAGCAGCACTAGAAATCGGCCCGGATGCAGTGTCGCGGATGCACCCCTTCTATAGGTTACCCCGCATCGTTCCCGGGCCTATGACCCCGCTAACTATAACGAGAGATGCACCGATGATAATGTTTGGTGCGCGGTGGGCTGCGCCGCTGCTAGTGCAGGCTCAGCAGACGCTGTGGCATCCTTTACTATCACTCGATATGCTGGAGCAGTTGAAGTTCACAACAGAAAAATTAGTTATGCATTTATTAAATTTCCAAACTGAACCCGTAGTAAAGATGAATGCTTCATCTGCAATGGCTCGCATCGGCGTCCGCTTCCTCGCCTTTGATCTCATCGTCAGTGTTCTGCATCTGCTGCGGCAGCCACCAACAGATGACTGGTTCAGGGAGCTGGTTGACACGGTGCCGCATGAGTGGTCGTCACAGGGTGATCGCAGTAATGTTATTCAGGTTAGTTTCAATGCAAAACTTGTAGAACAACTCAGCAGAGCTATAAGCTTGCTCAAGCAAGGAAAGCGGCTGTCGCCTGCTGTCACTGTGAAGCTGAAACGGAAACTCTTCTGCTCGCGATACTCTCCTAGACCTTTCCTTTCACCTACATATGATCCATGGAGGCATCAATATGATCAATATGAAGAAAAAATGGAACTGAAACGAAAAGCCTTA
>NW_013572061.1:4963-5675 GCF_000499745.2 Eimeria mitis
CAACAAGAAGAGCAGCAGCTGCTGCAGCGTATTCATCTGCTGCAGTACCAACTCGAAGAGGCGAGAAGGGGAGCTGTCTTCATAGAGCAGGAACAACCGAGTGGGAGCCAGCTGCAAGAGAGGGAGCAACAGCAGGAGCAGCAGCGGGAACAGCAGCAGGAAGAGCAGCAGCGGGAAAAGCTGCAGCAGGAGGAGCAGAAGCAGAAAAATAGACAGCAGGAAGAGCTGCAGCGGCAGGCGGACAAGCAGGAGGAAAAGAAGCAACAGGACGAAGACAAGGAGAAGAAAGAGAAGCAGCAGAAAAAGGATGCACGGACGAAGCAAGAGTAATTGGAAACAGCCCAGGACCACGACTGTAGCACTCCCTGAAGGTGCTGGTGCTGCTGCAGCGGCAGCAGTAGGAGCAGCAACACCTGAGGGGAGAGAAAGAGGGAAGGTAATAGAGAGCTGCGGAGTAGCAGCAGCTGTCGCACAAGCAGCAGCCGCTGCTACTCCTGCTGCAGAAAGGCTGCAAAAGCAGCTGATGATGATGCAGGAACTGCAGCAGGAGCAACAACAACAGCAGGTAAGCGGGGGAAAACAGCAGCACAACCGGCAGCAGCAGCAGTGGAAACGGCAACAACCAAGGCGAAGGGGGGGCCGGAGCAACAGCATCTGCGGCAGAGGGAAGCAGCAGCAACGGCTGCAGGAGAAAGCTAATAGATGAAATGTT
>NW_013572062.1:0-828 GCF_000499745.2 Eimeria mitis
TATATATATATATATATATATATATTAAAATAAACAGAAGAAAAACATTTCTATTTTTATTTATATTTTATATTTTATATTTATATATTTATATATTTATATATTTATATATTTTTATATATATTTATATATTTATATATTTTTATATTTATTTATATATTTATATATATTAAATGTATTCTTTGTTCTATACGCATATAATAAATATACACATCCAAATCTAGGGTTTAGGGTTTAGGGTTTAGGGTTTAGGGTTTAGGGTTTATAAAACCCTAATATATATCACAAAACATTCAACAAACAAAACTAACAAAATATTTAAACAAATCAACACTTTCTTCAGCCTTTATTTGGGGTTATGCGGGGCCCCCAGGGGGGCCCCCCCGGGGGGCCCCCAGGGGCCCCCCTGGGTTTTGTATGAGGGGCCCCTCAGGGGGGCCCCCAGGGGGGCCCCCATGGGGGGTTTGTATGAGGGGGCCCCCGGGGGGGTTTGTATGAGCGGCCCCTCAGGGGGGCCCCCCGGGGGGCCCCCGGGGGGGTTTGTATGAGGGGGCCCCCTGGGGGGTTTGTATGAGGGGCCCCCTGGGGTTTGTATGAGGGGGCCCCCCTGGTGTTTTTGATACGGCTTATTGGGGGGCCCCCTGGGGGCCCCCGGGGGCCCCCCGGGGCCCCTGGGGGCCCCTGAAGCTGCTGTGGGGGCCCCAGGGCCCCCATAGTATATAAGCTGTAGAAGGTTCTATATAACGAAAATATATATGTATATATCTGTATATATATATATATATATATATATATATATATATATATATATATATATATATATATATA
>NW_013572062.1:928-1085 GCF_000499745.2 Eimeria mitis
TAGAGAAAAGCAACAAATATGTAATAGGTACAGCACAGATATTAAACAAAAAAATAAAAAAGAAAAAAAAAACAAAAAAAAGAGAAAGAGACAAAGAAAGAAACTGAAAAAAGAGAGAAAGAAAAGAAACAAAAAAAAAAAAAAAAAAAAAAAAAGT
>NW_013572062.1:1129-1397 GCF_000499745.2 Eimeria mitis
GTGTACAGACACCGCAAATGAAAAAATAAAAAAAATAAAATTATATATTTGTTTTTATTTATTTTTATTTATTTTATTTTGTTTATTTTATGTTTTATTGAACAAAAAAACAATTCATAGTCGTGCTGCTGCTGCTGCTGCTGCTGCAGCAGCGAGAAAAGTTGCTGCTGCTGCAACTGAAAGGCTGCTGCTGCTGCTGTTGCTGCTGCAGCAGCAGCTATGTCTTAGCTTCCTCATCAGCAGCAAAAGCTGCTGCTGCTGCTGCTGC
>NW_013572062.1:1497-1827 GCF_000499745.2 Eimeria mitis
TGCTGCTGCTGCAGCAGCTAAAAGGCTGCTGCTTCTGCTGCAGCAACCCTTGCTGTTGCTGCTGCATGCGGTACAGTTGCTGCTGCTGCTGCTACAGCTGAAAGATCCGCTGCTGCTGCTGCTTCAGATTGTGCTGCTGCTGCAGCAGCAAGACGAAAGCCTAAGCAGCAGCAGCAGCTGCTGCTGCTGCAGCAGCAGCTTCTGTTCCTTAATTTGCTGATGCAGCAACAGGGGACTTGCTGCAGGAGCAGCAGAGAAGTTGCTGCTGCTGCGGGTCCCCTCGTACTGAAAGATTGACGGCTCATTTAAGAAGGCGCGATGCCTATTACA
>NW_013572062.1:2916-3439 GCF_000499745.2 Eimeria mitis
GTGGTGGTGCTGGTGGTGGTGGTGGTGGTGGTGTTGTGCTGCTGCTGCTGCTGCTGCTGCTGTTTTGCTGCTGCTGCTGCTGTTGCTGCAAATCGCTCAGCAAGCGTGCAAGGCAGCAGCAGCAGCAGCAGCAGCAGCAGCAGCAGCAGCGGCAGATGCAGCAATAGCAGCAGCAGCAACAGCAACAGCAGAAGCAGCAACAGCAGCAGCAGAAGCAGCAACAGCAAGAGCACCAGCCCCCAGCACCAGCAGCAGAAGCAGCAGCACCAGCAGAAGTAGCATCACCCCCAGCAGCACCAGCAGCAGCAGCAGCAGCACCACCACCCCCGGCAGCAGCAGCAGCAGCAGCAGCAGCAGCAGCAGCAGCAGCAGCAGCAGCAGCAGCAGAACGTACAGAATAGACAGCCGATGCGTATTGCTGCCCATCTACCGAAATGAAGAGCAGCAAAAGGACGGCACTGCAGCAGCAGCAGCTGCTGCTGCACTGTCTCTCTCATGAGACACAGCCGCTTGCTGCTGCTGC
>NW_013572063.1:0-564 GCF_000499745.2 Eimeria mitis
ATATATATATATATATATATATATATATATATATATATATATATATATATATATATATATATATATTGATGTTACAGGAGCAGCAGGAGGAGTTCGCAGTGTGTCGGCGGCGGGTGGAGGAGCTAACAACTGAGCTGGCTGCATCCGCCGAAGAAATAAAAAAAATAAAAAGCGCAGAAGCCAATAGAATGGAGAAAATAGAAAAAAAAGTCAGAGAAACAATCGACGCCAAAGATAAACAAATTCAGATGCTCACGGATCAGCTCGCTGCAAGCAATACAAAAGTAAATTTATTTTTTAATATTATTTATTAATATAATTTTATTTTATTTTTATTTGTTTTTTTGTATTTTTATATGCAAATTTCAACTAAGCTAGAATGTTGCTGCTGTCATCGAATGATGCGGTTGCTCCTCTCCGGCGAAAACAGAAACGAAAAACACAAAAATAATAAAAAAATAAACAACAAAAGAATACAAACAATTATAATAAACAATTAAAAAGAAAAGAAATAAAAATAATAATAGCGACAATTTGTTTTATTATTGTTGCGGTTTCTGTTGT
>NW_013572063.1:1984-6984 GCF_000499745.2 Eimeria mitis
GTTTTGTTTATATTTATATTTATATTATAATTATTTATTTGAATTTATTATATTATCACTAAAAGGTGCTAAAAATATGTTTACTTAATACATATTTATGTATTTATTTATTTTTAATTTACTTATCATTTGCATATTATTTATTTATTTTAATCAACTCCTTTTAATTAATTTATTCTAATTAGTTTTATTTATTCATTTATTTATTTATTTAATAATATATTTATTTATTAATCTATTTATTTATTTATTAATTTATTTATTTATTTATTAATTTATTTATGTATTCAGGCTGAGCGTCTTCGCAGTTTGATGCTGCAGCGTCGCTCCGCTGAGTTTGCGTTGGTGGGGGGCTCAGCTGTCTCTACATGTGTTTCTTCTGTATGTGAAATAGAAGCAGAAAACAGAGAAGAAATAGAATTAAAAAAAGAAAAATATTTTAAAAAAGAAACAGACAAAAAAGAAGAAATAGACAAAAAAGAAAATACAGCTGCGGAAGAAAAAATAAACAAAACGGAAAAACAAAAAAAAACAACAAATTTAAACTTCTATACACATTATAATATTAAAACGAACGCAACAGATAACAAAAAAACAACAAAAATTATAAACAAAAATACACAAAATAAAATAAATAAATAAATTAATTTTATAATAGTTAATTAATTGTTTTATTGTTTATAACACTAAACAAACAAATGATATAATTAATTCTTTTCTTATTTTATAATAAATAAAAAATATAATATAATCAATTTTTTTGAATATTTTATAAGGAAATAAAACAGATAGTTAATATTTTTTTTATTTTATAATATACAAATAAAAAATTAATTTTTTTATTATTTTATGATAAACAAATAAATAAATAAATAAATAATTTGTTTTATTATTTTATAGTAAATAAAAAATAAACGGTTTTTTTATTTCGTCGAATTTCATTTTTTTGTTTATCAGCGAAAAAACAATTCGCTCTACAAACTTCTTTTTACTCCTTTTAATAACATTTATTTATTTATTTATTTATTTATTTATTTATTTATTTATTTATTTATTTATTTATTTATTTATTTATTTATTCATTTTTATTTGTTTGTTTGTTTATTGTTTTATTCATTTACTTGTTTATTTATTTGTTTATTTATTTATTTATCTATTTTTTTATTTATTTATTTTTATTGTTGCTTGGTTTGTCTCCATTTGTTTCTATAAAATTATCTATGGAGAATGTTTCGGCTGTCAGTTTATTATCTCAGTTTATATTTATTATTATAAAACAAAAAAAACAAAAATAAACAAATAAATAAATAGAGCGAAGGTATTTTGTTTTTGTATTGTTTAATTAAACGGAAAACAAACAAGAGAAAATAAATAAATAAAAAAAGAGGGAAGGCAAGCAAAATAAATTAAAATAAATAATAAAATAGCAAATCAAACAAATAAATATAAAATAATATAAAAACAAATAACAACAGCAGCAAATAAATGAAGAAAAGGGATTGTTGCATTTATTTTTTTTTGTTTTTTTATTTGTTTTCTTTTTCTTTTCTTTTCTTTGCTTATTTTCATCTTATTTATCGTTTTTGTTTATCCTATTAGCTGCAACAAAAACAAAAAGTAAAAACGAAGAGCCGCGAAAAACACAATACAAATAACAACAACAATAAAGAGAACAAAAGCAAGAAAAACAGAAATAAAAAAAGAGAAAAAACAAAAAGCAGAAAAAGAAAGAAAAACAAAACGAAAGAAAGAAACAAAAAGAAAAAGAAAAAATAAAAAAAATAAAAAAATAAAAAAAAAAACTAAAAAGAATCTGTTTCTTCTCTCATTTGTCCCCAGCTCTTTCCCGTCTTAACGACGGCAATCAAAGGTACATTCAATTTAACTGCGTTTTCCATTTCTTCTTTTATTATTTTTTTTATTTTTTGTTTTTCTTTTTGCTCGCATTCTACCAATAACTCGTCGTGAAGAGACAGCAACAGGGTTGCGCTGCTGCAGCTGAACTCAACAAACAGCAGCAGCAGCAGCAGCAGCAGCAGCAGCAGCAGCAGCAGCGGTAGAGTTGTATGGTGCATTTGGTTTTTCCTTCTTTATATGTGTTTAATTTCAATAATGTGTTTGATGTGTTTGCTTCTTTGGACACACACACACACACCTTGCCGCAAACCCTAAACCCTAAACCCTAAACCCTAAACCCTAAACCCTAGCTTGCCTCGTTTGCAGGGTGCGCTGCACATTCAGCATGGCCTGTTTAATGATGTCGCTGGCGCTGCCTTGGATTATATAATTTACTGCTTGGCGTTGAATTGCTGCGGTGTCTGTACACTCCAAGCTTATGTATCGACGCCGACCTGAAACCACGCAAACCCTAAACCCTAAACCCTAAACCCTAAACCCTAGAACCTAAATTACAGCGTAAACCCCACGACAACGACGCAATCCCCACTCTACAATATCCACCTGAAACCCTAAACCCTAAACCCTAAACCCTAAACCCTGTGAAACATGTATCGAACCTGAAATAGTGTTTACGAATCCCTGTGTTTGTATTTGATTTTTAATTTGTTTAATAAATTCCGAAATTTCGGGAAATTTCGCCGCAAATTGTAATTTAATTTTTTGTGCGGCCTCGGGGGTCAGCGAGAGGCTCTGAACCACCGGCAGCAGGCCCCCCCCATACAACAAGGACAAACAAACTGTCTTCGTCTGCAGAAAAAATAAATATATTTTGTTTAAAATTAATTAAAATTATATATTTAGTTTAAAATATAAACGAAAAACGCGCTGAAATAAACTCAAATGCACGAAATATAAAAATGTGAATTCGTAGATATGCAAATACAGGGAGAGCTATCAACCAGAAACACAACAAAATAAACAACAAATAAACAACAAAATAAATAAAAAATAAACAAAACAAACAAAACAAACAAAACAAAAAACACACAAAGAAAAAACAAAAACAACAGACAGAAAAACAATGAGCAAAGGAAAAACAACAACCAAACCAATGTAAACCAACGAAACACGAAACAGCCGCCCCACCAAAATAAGTAAATAAAAATAAAAATAAAAATAAAAATAAAAAAATAAAAGTGACAATAAAGAGAAACCTAAACCCCCCACGTTGTCTCTGAGCTCATCAGACACCGCAGCAACGTCACAGCCGAAAAACTCCGCCGCCAGCAGTCGATATATATCGCCCAAACCCTCGCTAAACAAACCCCTTAAACGCCCCTCCACACAGAAGTGAGCCTGCAACACAAACCCTAAACCCTAAACCCTAAACCCTAAACCCTCAGACTTGAAACATATATATACAGATCGTAGAAAATAAAGACGAAACACGCACAAGGACAATCAACCCGTTCAGCAACCCTCCCCCCATCTAAACCCTAAACCCTAAACCCTAAACCCTAAACCCTAGAGCGTGAACTGACGAGTACTCTCATTTCTATTTGGGCGAAGTCAGCGGAGATGAATATTTGTGTGTTTGGGTCTGAGGGTTTGAATGCCTCTCTGCAGTTGAGCAGCAGCACTTCCTCTCCCCGTGAGCTGTCTGTACACCCCAACACAATCTCAGCCTCCTTCGGTATCGTCTGCATGTTGCAGCTCGAAGAAGACAAACGCCCCGTCACCGTCCGCGTTTGGTTCCAGCGGCAGTAAACCCTACACACACCACACCCTAAACCCTATACCCTAAACCCTAAACCCTAAACCCTAATGCTTGACGAATAAACCCTAGAAAGTTATACACAAATATAACCGTTTGGTTAGTAATATAAGCCACACGACACGGACATCAGGGTTTAGGGTTTAGGGTTTAGGGTTTAGGGTTTACCGAGGCAGCTCTGCTTGTTCAGGGGATAGCGCAGACGCCCAGGGGGTCCTAAACCCTCGACTCGCCTCCTTCGGCTTCTTGGGGGCCCTGGGGGGCCCCCCGGGGGCCCCTGGCGGCACAGAAAACGCAACGGGGCCCTCGGCGAGGACCGTCTCTGAGCTGGGGAGGAGCTGAAGAAACACACAAACCCTAAACCCTAAACCCCAAACACTAGCTCTAAGCCAAACCCTAAACCCTAAACCCTACGACTAAGCCTAAACCCTAAACCTGAACCCTAAACCCAAACCCTCAGCTCGCAGTTGGCGCTCTATGCCTTCAAACGCACAAAGGGGTCTGGACGGCAATGAATCTAGGGTTTAGGGTTTAGGTTCAAAGTGTTTAGGGTTTAGGGTTTAGGGTTTAGGGTTTACGGGGGTTAAGGGGGAGAGGAATGTAGTGTACAGCTTCCATATTTGGCGGTGGCGTTGCAGCAGAGGCACCACAGGGTGGCAGTCCTTCAGGCTCTGCAACCAACAAACCCTACAAACCCTAAACCCTAAACCCTAAACCCTAAACCCTTTCTACTGGGTTTCAATGATTCCTCTTAAGGGTTTAGGGTTTACCTGCAGCGCCGCTTCATCGGTGCTGAGCTGCCGAGCCTTCTCCGCCTCTAAACCCCTAGCTGAAGCATCCCCAGGGGCCCCCTGGGGGCCCCCTTGAGGGGCCCCCTGGGGGGCCCCCTGGGGGGCCCCCTGAGGGGCCCTAAGACCTAGACGGTTGTAAAGGAGGTTTGCCACTTGCTGCGGGGAGGAGGGAGAAAAGGAGAAGCCAACAGCAGCACAACATGCAGCAGATAGCCGCTGCAGCTCAGCCTGAAAAACCAGAGCAACAAACCCTAAACCCTAAACCCTAAACCCTAAACCCTAAACCCTTGATGCGTCTACAACCTAAACCCTAGACACTATGCCGCAAACACCAAACCATAAACCCGAACCTTTATATACTGCAACGTAAAGAATAAACCCCAAACACTAAACCCTAAACCCTAAACCCTAAACCCTAAACCCTACCTGCAGTTTGTCTTTGTGTGGTTTGAGGGCGGCCTCATCGAAGGCAATGCCAGTCGCCTCCATGAGGGACAGAAGGAGCGCCACGGGCCCCTCTTGCTCCACCAAAACCC
>NW_013572063.1:11256-18069 GCF_000499745.2 Eimeria mitis
CCCCTCCAGGGGGGCCGTTTGGGGGCCCCCCAAGGTGGCCTTCATGCCCACGGCACGGGGGCCCCCCTGAACGCTATACTGAGGGTCCCTTTAGCTCTTGGGGCTCCTGGCGAGCAACGCCGCAGCAGCAGCAGCAGCCGCAGCAGCAGCAGCAGCAGCGGCAGCAGCAGCAGCAGCATTACATGCAGCCGCAGCATTACGGGCAGCAGCAGCAGTACATGCAGCAGGAGCTGCTGCTGGAGCCGCGTCAACAGCAGCAGCAGCAGCAGCAGCAGCAGCAGCACTATAACCACCATGATTCTGAGATAGAGAGGCTGCAGCAGCAGTGCCGCTCCTCGCTGGTTGCCTCTCTCCGTATCGTCGGCGAGACAAACCAAACCTCGCAGCAGACAGCCATGCAGCTCGCAGCACAGTCAGGTAAACCCTAAACCCTAAACCACAAACCCTAAACCCTAAACCCTAAACCCTAATACTTTTCTTTGTGGGCGCAAATGCCTAAACCATAAACCCTAAACCCTACCCCCGTGATCCCTAAACCCTAGACGACGGTCCCCAGCCGTGAAGATTCCGATTTCAAAACCCTAGACCCCAAACCCTAAACCCTAAACCCTAAACCCTAAACCCTCGTTGTTTGTTTGTCTATGGTTGCTATGCAGAGCAGCTGGAGCGCATCGCCGACACCACGGAGGAGATAGGCGGCAACCTGCAGACATCCAAATATTTGTTGGGCGGCCTCAAGAGCTGGTGGGGGTCCTTCGCGCAGCTCTTCACTGCACCTACTACCAGCAGCAGCAGCAGCAGCAGCAGCAGCAGCAGCAGGAGACGGCAGCAGCAGCAGCAGCAGGGGCAGGGGCAAGGGCAGGGGCGGTATTCTGATGCTGCTGCTGCTGGTGATGGTAGTAGTGGTGGGGATTTTGCGGGCAGTCAGCAGCAGCAGCAGCAGCAGCTGCAGCGGGAACAGATTCAGGTGCAGCAGCAGCAGCAGCTGCTGCAGCAGCAACGACTGTCGCTGCTGCAAGGCCGAGATGCAGCAGCAGCAACAACAGACAGCGACTTCGACGACGGCGTACAACGAGACCTCCAGAGACTCTCTCTCATGGTCAGCGCCTCTCCTGCTGCTGCTGCTTCTGCTGCTGCTGCTGCTGCTGCTGCTGCTGCCGTTACTCCTGTCGCCGCTGCTGCTGCTGCTGCTGCTGTTGTCGCTGTTGCTCTTGTTGCTGCTGCTGATGTAGCTGCATTTTCATGCTGTTGGTATTTTCTGCTGTTGGTATTACCGGTGTTATTGCTGCTGTCGTTTTTGTTGCTGCTGCTGCTGCTGCTGCTTTCGCTGCTGTTACTGCTGTTGCTGCTGCTGCTGCTGCTGCTGCACAAGGGAAAGCGAGTGCACACGCTACTGCAGCAGCAGTAGCCGTAGCCGCAGTAGGAGCAGCAGCAGCAGCAGCAGCAACAGCAGCAGCAGCAGTTGCATCAGCAAGGTAGTATATAGTGTGTGTATGTTCTGTATGTGTGTGTGTGTTGTTTGGGGTGTATGTACAGCTGGGGGAGCTGGAGGGCCGAGCAGCAGCAATAAACAAAGAGCTGCAGCAGCAAAACGAAACACTGAATTTCATCGTCGATGGCGTGCAGACAAACAAAAAAGAAATGGAAAAACAAAAACTACAAATCAAACAAATACTCAAACGGTGATGCACACACTATAAAACAATATATATAGTAATAAATATATAAATAAATAAATTTATATAAATATATATATATATATATATATATATATATATATATATATATATATATATATATATATATATATATAGAGGCAGATAAGCAACGAGAGAAAGAACGAAACAAATAAACAATGAGACAAACACATAAACAAAGAGACAAACAAACAACAGAAAAAACGTATAAACAGACAGATAAATAAATAAATAAAAATAAAAATAAATAAAAATAAAAGTAATTGGATAGAAAAATAAATAGACAAACACAAAAGCAAACAGGCAAATTAAAGCAGACAGAAATGAATAGAGAGAAAAAAAAAGAAAGAAATGAAGACAAAGATACAGAGACAGAGACAGATACAGACAGAGAGAGACAAAGATAGAGACCGAGCTAAAAAAGATAAAGAGAGACAGAGAGACAGAGAAACAAGCAAAGAGAGAGAAAAACAGATAGATGTAGAGATAGAGAGAAGCAGACAGACGCTGAGACAGAAACAGAGAGAGAAGGAGATGATGAGAGGAGCAGCAGGGATGCGGCTGTGTTGTTGTTTTTTTCTTTCTGTGCCTGCTGATGCATTTGCTGTCTAAACCCTAAACCCTTCTCTAAACCCTAAACCCTAAAACTCGGTCTCAGCGTCTGTCTGTCTGCTTGTTAGGGTTTAGTAAACCCTAAACCCTAAACCCTAAACCTTTTGTTTATCGTTGCATATGCAGGTAGACAACGGAGGACCCCAGGATCTCTATATAGGGTTTGGCGATGCTTACGCCTACCCAAACCCTAAACCCTAAACCCTAAACCCTAGTTTTTTCCGTTTAGGCTCTCTCAGTGAGTTGAAGCCTCCAAGGCGAACCAAAACTTGTTTCAGTTGTTAGTGTGTCTTTGCAAAGGTCAAGACGCTCGACGGTTTAGGGTTTTAAGGGTTTAGGGTTTAGGGTTTAGTATTTAGGGTTTAGGGTTTTCACGCGCAGCCCAACCGGGGGGCCGGCAGCAGAGGCGTTGTAAACCCTAAACCCTAAACCCTGTTTTGTGGGCTTTGCCGTGCACAGCAACGTCCACGGCACGGCACGGCAGGGGTTTAGGGTTTAGGGTTTGAGGCGAATGTGGAGCTGTAAAACCCTAAACCCTATACCCTCAAACAGCCCCGTAGGGTGTATGCCGAGTTTTCTTTCTGCGTTTATTTGTTGTAATGAATTTGTTCTGGGCATTCAGATAGTGGAGCAGACTCTGAAGCTTAACAACCATCATTTGCGCTTTGTTTAGGGTTTAGGGTTTCAAGGGTTTAGGGTTTTTAGGGCCTAGGGTTTAGGGTTTTAAGGGTTTAGGGTTTAGGGTTGTTTTGGTAGCTCTTTTCTAAGAGGTAGTGAGCAAGATACTGCACGGGGGCTGGGGGCCTCTCCTCGCAGAGAGCAGCCAAGGCGGGTAGCAGTGACGGAACGATTTCTTTTTCGAGGTATTCTCTGACGCTCATCGTCAAAGCCGAGGATGGCAGCGGAGGCTGCAGCAAATTCACCTCGTTCAGCAGCTCCTCGCCACCCCCACCATCGCCGAATGCTGCTGCAGCAGCACCACCAACACTCGCAGTAGACAGCTGTGCAGGCCCTTCCTCTAGGGGAGGATCAGCAGCGGGCGCCCCGTTGCCCAGCGAACTCTTCCGCGTGCTGTATCGCCGAGGGGAAGCGGCCCCTCCTTGTAAGGTGGGGTCGACCTCTCCACCCGCGGCTACTGTACTTTCTCTCTTGTGAAACGAACCCTCAGCAGGGGCCGGCTCGGGGGGCAAGCTGCTCTGACTCATCCTCGATTCACGGATGAGGTAGGGGCGCTAGAAAAGCAACAGAGAAAGGGCTTCCTTCTGCACTAGCGGAGGAGGGGTCAAGCAACAAACATCCACACAGCCAGGCGACAGACAGCGGATCTGCTACTGCTCCTGCTGCTGCCGCCGAGAATGCTACTGTTCTTTGCAGCCCTGCTGCCAGCTGTTTGTTGCAGTTTTGTTGAACCTCGCAGCAATGGAGGGGGTAGAGGACGGACTCAGCAACCAATCTGCGGCGCAAGGGTTAAGTTTCGTTTCAGGTGCTGATTCTTTCGAGCTAAACGCTACGTTAAACAGATTATTTTAAAACAATTAAATTGATTTCATTTATTTCAATTGTGTTTTTGGCAGGAACTCCGCGGTGCCCTTGTGGTGGTTCTAGCAGCTGGCAGAGGCGCAGAGGTCACTTGTTCCGTCTGGTGACCTCTCCTCCAGTTCCTTCTGTTCGGGGTTTCTGCGAAGTCGGATTCTCTTTACGAACTCGAATCTTAATTAATTGACAGAAATCGAAATGCTTTTGGCTTTTGAGTGCTTTTTTGTGGGGCGACACAGACGAAACGGAAGATCCACGAAAATAGGCAGGCTCGGAGGGCGGGCCCCAAGGCATGCATATTTTACTGTTTCGATATTTTTTACACATTAATTACACTTGTTAAACACACCTAAATTATTTAACGCAATTTGATCATCTTACGGAAAGAAGTTTCCTAAAAACTGCAGAAGAAACAAAAGTGACGTCGAATTGCCGACGCTCATCCGCGTCGTTTGCCCAGGTGTCTGTACACTTGCACACCACCGGTTTTACACGATTCTATCTTCCTGGACGTTTTTAAAGGGGCTCATTTCTTTTTTTCATGATTTTTGAGTGGAATTTTTATTTAAGTGTCATTGCCGCAATTTCCCTGCATCGAATTCACCGTCAGCCCTCCCCACCGCCCTAGTTTGCGTTTCGAACAGAAACCACGGGAAACCACGCGCGACACGAAAGAGAAAACTCAAAAAGATGAACGTAGAAAACCGATTCACACTCGAATCGTTTGTCTGCCCGCTACATACTGCTACATATTGCTTTGAACTATAGACACATCCACTTCTGTCGGCCGCCTCCTGGTTTCTTGCACACAGAGCCTCCGCGCACGGTTTCAAGAGAGAGGTGGTGCCGTTTTAATGCACAGTCTACCGTTTGCTCCCGTTGTGAAATTCCCTTCTGAAACTGAGTTACGCCTCTAGTTCGTAGATAAAATGAACTCGAGTGCCTCGACATAATTACTAAGTACAGATTAACGACATCTGTGTGTGTGCCACCTTTAAGACTTCTCGCAAAAAATTCAAATTTCAAGACGATGCAAAACTTCAGACCCTACGCATAGCGTTGCAGCAGCATCGAAAGGAGAGCTCTGTGGCTTTTTGCGTTGCATAGTTGGGTCACAGACCCACACCGTATTGTCCTTGCAGCAGCAGCTACTGCTGGTGCTGGTGCTGCTGGTTACTATTCAAAATGATCAAAATGTGGGAAACAGCTGCAGCAGCAGGTGTTGAATCATCTCACAGCTGCGCAGGCTAGAGGAGGAATTTGCTGTGAACGCTTTGGTTCCCTCAGATTCTCCAGCTAGCCAGCATGGAGTGCCGCAAGGCCACAACAGCCGCTATTCTATGCCCTACACTATACACCCCAGGCCCTAAACATTATAAAGAAGGGGTAGGGACCTCCTGACACTGGCGATGCACTGAAAAACACAAAACTGAAGCCACTGAGACCGTCGTTGGCTAGCAGATGTCCCGCTGATGCTGCTGCTGTTGCTCGAGTGCTGCTGCTGCTGTTGCTACTCCTAGTCTTGTTCCTGCTGATCCCCCCATCCCTGCTGCCGCTCCTGCTGTTGCTGGTGCTGCTGTTGCTGCTGTTGCTGCTGCTGTGGCTTTGGCGGTTCAGGTATCTCATCCCACATGCGCTGTATCTCTGCGTTGGGTTTGAAAGTCACTCCTTCGCTCCACCTATCTAGAAATTGGTTTTCCGCAGGGTGAAGAGCTGCAGTAGCAGCTAGCAGCTGCCTCATCACAATCAACTGCTTATCCGAGAGCCGTTTCGTCTCCACTGAAGCAAAACCAGCAGCNGCAGCAGCAGCAGCAGCAGCAGCAATACCGGCATCAGGATGGGGGCACACAAACGAAGGCTAGCAGAAAATGCTTTGGAAGGGAAAGTGTCGACGCAGAAAGGCAGATGCAGTTCTCTCAATTTGGGGCCTACGATATAAGGGCTCAAGATTAAGGGTTTAGGGTTTAAGGGTTTAGGGTTTAGGGTTTACTGCCAAAGGAAATTCCGCTCTGCAGCCACTCGCAGAAGTCTTCGATTTCTTCTGTGGTGTGTAGTGCGGTCTGCACACAAAACACGCAACCCCCAAATCCTAGGCGAACCCTATACCGTAGCCCCCAAACCCTAAACCCTCGACCCTAAACCCTAGACCCTAAACCCTAAACCCTAAACCCTACGTTAGCGAGAGCATGCAGGTCGCAGTTGGGGTCTTGAAATGCCTTCGCCAGGATACCCACAAAATTCGACTTTCCCGCAGCGTCCAGTCGCAGGCGGGCGGTGACCCTGTCCACCCACAAACCCTAAACCCTAAACCCTAAACCCTAAACTGTAAACCCTAAACTGTAAACCCTAGGCAAAATGTCAGGAGCAATGGCTGTGGCGAGGTGTCACAAGCTGCATACGCCGCACGAAGCCACGTACTCGGGTGTAGGGTTTCGCGCAGTATAACGAGGGTTTAGGGTTTAGGGTTTANGCCGCACGAAGCCACGTACTCGGGTGTAGGGTTTCGCGCAGTATAACGAGGGTTTAGGGTTTAGGGTTTAGGGTTTACCTCTGTCTGAGGACGCGCAGAGCCGTGGCTGCGAGGGTTTTGGGGGGTTTTGAGTTGAGGGCTTCTCTGATTTTTTGGTTGATAAAGAAAACGAAGTGTTCGTCCAAACCACGCAAAGAAGAAAGACGGTCCAGCAGGTCGTCTAGGTGTTGAGGCTTTCCTAACTAAACAACAAACCCTAAACCCTAAACCCTAAACCCTAAACCCTAAACCCTGATACTCGGATACTGAGAACCTATTCGGTTGTTACAGGGGGAGGATAAAGGGATTCCTTTGAGCGGTTTTAGATGCAATACTCCCTAAAATTTAGGGTTTAGGGTTTAGGGTTTAGGGTTTAGGGTTTGGTGGTGCACCAGCATGACGCCGAGGAGTCTTTCTGTTTTCTGTGCAGCAACGCGGCGCCTCAAAACCCTCGCATGC
>NW_013572063.1:20123-21481 GCF_000499745.2 Eimeria mitis
CTGCTGCTGCGCCGTCTGCTGCTGCTGCTGCTTCGTCTGCTGCTGCTGCTGTTTCGTCTGCTGCTGACGCTGCTGCTGCTGCTGCTGCTGTCGCCTCATGTTGTGCTGCTCGACCTGCCCCATATGCTGCTGCTGCTGCCCTCTCATCTGGTGCTGCTGCTGCTGCCGAAGCGTCTGCTGCTGCTGCTAAAGGGTTTCTTCCAGTGACACGGTGGACCCCAGATGCAGCAGCAGCAGCAGAAGCAGCAGGAACAGCAACAAAAGCAGCAGCAGCAGCAGCAGCAGCAGCAGCGGCAGCAGCAGCAGCAGCAGCAGGTGTTCGCTCCTTTAACGCTGCATTTGCTGCTGGCGAGAGTTGGGGTGTACGTACAGCATTGCAGCAGCAAGAGAATTGATGAGGCTTCAAATGCCTCACAAAATACAGAGCAGACAGCCGCTGCTGCTGTTGCTGCTGCTGTTGTTGCTGCTGCTGCTGCTGTTGCTGCTGTTGATGTTGCTGCTGCTGCAAGCCAAATGCCGCAAATACGCCGCAGCGGCGGTGTGTAGAGAGGCCCCACAGATGCTGCACTGAGCAGAGCAGCAGCAGCAACAGCAGCAGCAGCAGCAGCGCGGGTTTTCGCTTTTGCTGCTGCCAACGCATCGCTGCTGCTGCTGCTGCTGCTGCAGCTGCTGCTGCTAGCAGCGCAGCAGGGTCCTGGGCCCCCCCCTGGCTGCAGTGTCTGTACACCCCAAATGTAGCAGCAAATATATCACTACTAAATTCAATTTCAAAACAATTCAGAATTTCAATGAGGGTTTAGGGTTTACTGTTTAGGGTTTAGGGTTTACGGGGCCGCCGCAGAAGCGCAGTGGGAGTGTAATGCACAGTGGCCGTATACTGTGCCTACGATACCCACTTGAACTCAATGTCAGTAGATCTACACAGAAATTACCAGAATAACGTGAAGTAGATGTTGGTTTCAAGGAAAATCCCCAAATTACGGAACTTCCGAAGGGAAGTTCCCTCCAAAATCGTCTCTCTCTACAGTATCTGTTTCCCTCGCCAGTGCGAGCAGGTCGGCCAACCCTAACCGGGTGCGACGGTAGTTTGACATCGGCCTGGCATTAGACAACTATCCCATATTACTATCATATCCCTATTAAAATTACTAAGTTCTAATTATGCCTCATTTGCGGAATCCTAAGACCTCTATTTTCTAAACGACGTTCCCTGTACGTCACTGTGACTGTTGAGCAATGTAGTGCCCATGCACTACACTTTCCCCCTTGCTGGATTTGAACTCCCGTGAATAGAATTGCTGATTCCCTTCCTCAATTATTCTCTAAACTAACTTCTCAACCCACTCCGTTGCTAGACT
>NW_013572064.1:0-2266 GCF_000499745.2 Eimeria mitis
TATATATATATATATATATATATATATATATATATGTATAAACCTGTACAGACTCACAGCCTCTGGCGTGGTTTGTAAGATATAGAGGCCCCAGTATACAAGAGCGGGAGAAAGCACTAATAAAATATTCTGCGTAGCTGTATTTACCCATCCTTTTTATCTCTCTATATAATAAAATTAAAATTAAAATTAATAATAAAATAAATATTAATAATATTAATAATATAAATAAAATAAATATTAATATATGTTGCAGTAAGGGAGAAGAAAGCTCCGTCTCTGGCTGTCCCCTCGCTAGCTGAGCAGCATGCACAGGCAAAATACATTTTTTCTCTATTTAAATATTTTTGCTGCTGCTGCTGCTGCTGCTGCTACTGCTGCTGCTGCTGCTGCTGCTGCTGCTGCTGCTGCTGTTTTGGTTATTGTGAGCTGCGGAGACACCGCAGCGGTGGTGTGTGGCGGCTCTCGGAGCGGCAGTTGCTGCATGCTATCTTCATCGATACAGAAAAAAACAGCTAAATATTTTAAAAAACAAATAAATATAATTCAAATATACTTTCCTATTCTCCTCTCACCATGCAGATACCCCGAAGCAACCGCATACACCAGGCCCCCCCCCCCCCCCCCCCCCNGGGGGGGGGGGGGGGGGGGGGGGGCGGGGCTCGTTGCTGCTGCGGCTGCACGGAGAGTCCTTCTGTTTATCTGTACGTAACTAAAAAAAAGAAAATTAAAAAAGTTTATTGCATGCACACATGCCTTCTCCGCTTGTATTCTCTATATATATATCTGGGGCTGTATAGCGGCCTCAGCAGCTGCTTGGGGCTGATACGAGGAGAGACAGCAAACCCTCGGGGGGAGCGTTCGTTCTCTTCAGCTGAAATTAAAAAAAAAGTTTTTGCTGTTTACATCGAGTACGGATAGATAAGTAAATACTCAACCACTTTCTAAGGTACCCCTGCATGCATGCATGCATGCATGCATGCATGCATGCGTGACTGTATGCATGCATGCGTGCCTGTATGCATGCATACATGCATACGTTCCTGTATGCATGCATGCATGCATGCATGCATGCATGCATGCATGCATGCATGCATCAAAGGGGGGTTAAAGTGTACCTGCAGCTTCGCGCGAAATGCAGCAGAAGATACAGCAAATGTGCTGCAGCAGACAGCCTGCATGCAGTGCACCCCGCGGGCGCAGCAGCTAACCCAATGGGATTAAACCCTTGTTTCTAGACCCTAAACCCTAAACCCTAAACCCTGAGTCTCATCCTCTTGTTGAGTTGCTTATACTATATCAGGGTTTAGGGTTTAGGGTTTAGGGTTTAGGGTTTAGGGTTTGGTGAGAGTGGATACATCATGAGGTGCAGCAAACCACAAGACACCAAATTTGCATGCAAGCTAAACCCTT
Organism: Eimeria mitis; assembly: GCF_000499745.2. Classification (NCBI taxonomy): domain Eukaryota; phylum Apicomplexa; class Conoidasida; order Eucoccidiorida; family Eimeriidae; genus Eimeria; species Eimeria mitis. The sequence goes on from NW_013572064.1 coordinate 1,414, forward strand.
TTTTTTCTGCATGCACACACTATGGAGCCAATTGCTGCTGCGTCTGCCTGTGGGTGTGTATAGTAATCCTTGTAATATATACAAATATATATATATATATATATATATATATAACACAATGCGTATGCATTATATGCATTATATATATATATATATATATATATANTATATATATATATATATATATATATACATATATATATGTATGTTATATATATATATATATATATATATATATAGCTGTTCATAGCATTTGCTGTATATAACCTTTTCCAGTTGTTTACAAAAAAAGAGAATAAATATATAATATTTATATATTAATTAATACATATAATTATATAATATATATTAAATTATATAAAATTATATAATATATATTAAACTATATAAAATAAATAAATAATAAAAAGCTGCTGTGTGCATGCATAGCACACCGCAGCAGCAGCAGCAGCTGCTGCTGCTGCTGAGCTGAAACGGAGAGAACGGGGGAGTTTTTTGTATAAAAATAAAAATAAAATAAAAAATAAATTAAATAAATTAAAATAAATTAAAATAAATTAAAATAAATTAAAATAAACTGACAAATACAACCATATGAAGGCACCAGTGGACCACTGGCTGCTGCTGCTGCTGTTGGTGCTGCTGCTGCTGCTGCTGCTGCTGCTGCTGTGCTTTTGCTGCAGTTACTGCTTTTGCTGCTGCTGCTGCTGCTGCAGTGAAATAAATAAAAAATATAAAAATAAATAAAATAAAATAACATTTTATATTAAATAAAAAAAAATAAAAAAGTAAAACAAAGCAATAAGGGTTTGTGTTTGTGTCGGCGGTGGGGGCCCCCCTCTGTTGCTGCTGC
>NW_013572064.1:2540-2945 GCF_000499745.2 Eimeria mitis
CCCTAAACCCTAAACCCTAAACCCTAAAAATAGAGTTGCTGGTTGTAGCAAGGGCTTTATCTTCTTTGGGTGTGTTTGCACGCCTCTTCTGCTTCAGCCCCCAAACCCTAAACCCTAAACCCTAAACCCTAAACCCTAAACCCTAAACCCTAAACCACCACCATGTTGAGCTTAATTGGGGGTTTACTAAAAGGGAGACAAAAGCAGCAACGAGAAGAGACAGAGGAGCTCAGAACAGGGGACCCCCTCGCCGACATACGCGGTATAAACCCTAAACCCTAAACCCTAAACCCTAAACCCTAAACCCTATTTATATTTATATATATATATATATTGTATTATGTATATGTGTGTTTACATTATCTGTCTGCAGTGTTTTCTTTGTGTGTTGATACCCCCCCCCCC
>NW_013572064.1:3800-4086 GCF_000499745.2 Eimeria mitis
CTTGTGTTTAGTGTAGAGTATATTGTATTTGTGCTTATAATATTATAATGATAGACTTCTCCTGCGTCTGCTGCTGCTGCTGCTGTTGCTGCTGCTGCTTCTGCTGCTGCTGCTCCTACTGCTGCTTCTGCTGCTGCTGCTGCTGCTGCTTCTGTTGCCTTTTCTCTGCTTCTACTGCTGCATCTGCTGCTGCTGCTGCTACATCTGCTGCTACTGCTACTGCTGCTGCTGCTGCTGCTGCTGCTGCTGTTGCTGCTGCTGCTGCTGCTGCTGCTGCTGCTGCTGC
>NW_013572064.1:4114-5580 GCF_000499745.2 Eimeria mitis
GAGTTTCGAGCTGGGTTTGGTATTTGAGACATCTGCTGCTGCTTCTTTTTTTTCGCGTTTTTGTTTGTCTCGTGTTTGTTTTTTTTTTAATTTGCGGATGTCTATTAGCTGCCAGCTGCAGCAATACGATCGTCTTGCTGCTGCGTGGATACCAGCAGAAGCAGCAGCAGCAGCAGCAGCAGCAGCAGTACCAGCAGCAGCAGCAACAGGAAGTGGAACTGCTGCTGCAGCAGCAGCAGCAACTGCAGCAGATGCAGCAGCAACTCCAGCAAGAGCAGAACTCAGAGAAAAAGATGATTGCGATGAGGCTTTTGTTCTTATCTATGCATGCAGCAGCAGCAGCAGCAGCAGCAGCAGCAGCAGCAACAGCAGCAGCAGCAGCAGCAGGGGAGATGGCGATGCAGCAGAAGCAAAGTTGCAAGCAGCAAGTACTGCTGCAGACAGCAGCAGCAGCAGCAGCAGCAGCAGCAGCAGCAGCAATAAAGGCAAAGGTGCAGCAAAGGAGAGCAGCAGCAGCACAAAGAATAAAGCAGCAGCAGCCAGCAGCAACAGCAGCAGCAGCAGCAGCAGCAGTTTATCTGCAGCAGCAGCAGCAGAAGAAGCCTCAGCAGCACCATCATCCCCATCAGCAGCAGCAGCACAGCAGCAACCACAACAACCACCATCACCATCACCATCACCAGCAGCAGCATCACCAGCAGCAGCAGCAGCAGCAGCAGCAGCAGCAGCAGCAGCAGCAGCAGAAGAAGAAGAATCTATAGGTTTACCTCTTTGTTATATTAGGGTTTCTTATGATGAGTTTGTGTTTGCTGCTCCGCAGCAGCAGCAGCTGCAGTGGTGGGGTGTATCTCCAGCTGGTGATCGTCGTCTCTATAGAATAACTTTTGCTGCTGCTGCAGCAGCAGCAGCAGACCAGCAGCAGCAGCAGCAGCAGCAGCAGCAGCAGCAGCAGCAAGAGGGCAGCAGGTTCCTGCAGCTGTATGCACTAACCCTAGCTGAGGTGAGCAGCAAATGTAGGTTTTCTGTCGATATAGAAATAGAAAAACAAATCGGATATCTGGGAGAGTTTGATACTAAACCAGCAGGTAAACCCTAAACCCTAAACCCTAAACCCTCAAAAACCCTAAACCCTAAACCCTAAACCGTAGAGCAGTTAGAGGTAGGAAACGCTAAACCCTAAACCTTAAACCCTAGAAAAACAAATCGGATATCTGGGAGAGTTTGATACTAAACCTGCAGGTAAACCCTAAACCCTCAAAAACCCTAAACCCTAAACCCTCAAAAACCCTAAACCCTAAACCCTAAACCCTAGGATAGGTATAGGTTTTAATTTGATAGGAAACGGAGAGGTAGATGCTAAACCCTAAACCCTAAACCCTAGAAAAACAAATCGGATATCTAGGAGAGTTTGATACCAAGCCAGCAGGTAAACCCTAAACCCTAAACCCTCAAAAACCCTAAACCCT
>NW_013572065.1:0-1753 GCF_000499745.2 Eimeria mitis
CTGCATGTACACCGCCAGCTGCCCGTACACCGCGAGGTGTATATACACCGCGAGCTGCCTGTACACCGCGAGCTGCATGTACACCGCGCGCTGCCTGTACACCGCGAGCCGCCTGCCTGTACACCGCGAGCTGCTTTTACACCGCGAGGTGTATATACACCGTGAGCTGCCTGTACACCGTGAGCTGCCTTTACACCGCGAGCTGCATGTACACCGCGAGCTGCACGTACACCGCGAGGTGTATATACACCGTGAGCTGCCTGTACACCGCGAGCTGCCTGTACACCCCGAGCTGCCTGTTCACCGCGAGCTGCCAGTACACCGCGAGCTGCATGTACACCGCGAGCTGCCTTTACACTGTGAGCTGCCTGTACACCGCGAGCTGCCTGTACACCGCGAACTGCATGTACACCGCGAGGTGTATATACACCTTGAGCTGCCTGTACACCGTGAGCTGCCTGTAAACCGTGAGCTGCATGCACACTGCGAGCTGCATGTACACCGCGAGCTGCATGTACACCGTGAGCTGCCTTTACACCGCGCGCTGCCTGTACACCGTGAGCTGCACGTACACCGTGAGCTGCATGTGCACCGCGAGCTGCATGTACACCGTGAGCTGCATGCCTGTACACCGCGAGCTGCCCGTACACCGCGAGGTGTATATACACCGTGAGCTGCATGTACACCGCGAGGTGTATATACACCGTGAGCTGCATGTACACCGCGAGCTGCATGTACACCGCGAGCTGCATGTACACCGCCACCTGCATGTACACCGCGAGCTGCCTTTACACTGTGAGCTGCCTGTACACCGTGAGCTCCATGCACACCGCGAGCTGCCTGTACACCGTGAGCTGCCTGTACACCGTGAGCTGCCTGTACACCGCGAGGTGTACATACACCGTGAGCTGCATGTACACCGCGACGTGTATATACACCTTGAGCTCCATGCACACCGCGAGCTGCCTGTACACCGCGAGTTGCCATTACACCGCGAGCTGCATGTACACCGCGAGCTGCCTGTACACCGCGAGGTGTATATACACCGCAGGTGTATATAATAGATCTCCGTATCTACGCGTACAGCCCGAGTGTATATAAAGCTGCAGCTGTATGTACAGCACGGACGAGAGCGCGGGGTGTATGTACACCTCAATATATCTACGCCTACACCACCGAGTGTATGTACACCGCCAGCTGTATCTACACCTACACCACCAGGTGTATGCACAGCAGCAACTCTACCCTGCCCCTGGGTTCGGGTGTATGTACACCTCCCGCTGTATCGCGGGGTGTATGTACACCCCAAGCAACGCAGACACCGTGGGGTGTATGTGCAGCTTCATCTCTCTACGCCTACACCACCGAGTGTATGTACACCGCCAGCTGTATGTACACCACAGGGCCCAGTGTATGTACACCTCAACCTTCACAACCACCAGCAGCAGCAGCAGCAGCAGCAGCAGCAGCAGCAGCAGACTGCCAGCTGCATGCATATGGAGAGCTGCATGCTGGTGACGGCGACTATAAGAGACAGAGCAACCCCCCCCCCTCTCTCTCTCTCTCTTTATCTCTCTTTCTCTTTCTCTCTCTCTTTCTCTCTCTTTCTCTTTCTCTCTCTTTCTCTCTCTCTATACCCTACACCAGCACCAGCTGTACGTACACCTCGTTCTGCACTGTGAGCATGAGGAGCTGCATGTACACCCCAGCACGTGTATCTGCATCGCGAGCTCGGCGTAAAAAAGAAAAAAAA
>NW_013572065.1:1834-3977 GCF_000499745.2 Eimeria mitis
TTTGGGGTGTATAGGCAGCTAAGGTATGGGTGAGAGAGAGAGAAAAAACCAAAATAAAACAAAATAAAATAAAATAAAATAAAGTAAAATTATTATATTTAATTATATAAATATAATTAAATAACGAAGCACACAAAAATACACAAATATATAGCCCATTCATTTATACACTCTCTCACTGCTAGCCACACACATCTGTACATACACCCCGTTGTAGCTAGCTAGCTAGCTAGCTAGCCAGCTAGCTAGCTAGCTGCAGTGTAGCTAGCTAGCTAGCTAGCTACAGTGCGGCTAACTAGCTAGCTAGCTAGCTAGCTAGCTAGCTGCAGTGTACATGCACCTCCTAGCTAGCTGCAGTGTACATACACCTCACGATGACAGCAGCAGACTTTGGGGGGAGATATGAAGACACAGAGACAGCTGCTGCTTCTCAATATATAAATATATAAATTTATATAAATATATAAATATATATAAATATATATAAATATATATAAATATATATAAATATATATAAATATATATAAATATATAAATATATAAAGAACAACAACCCCACCAACGCATGCATGCAGCCAACCACCATACCATATACACCTCAAACACAACTCTCTCTCTCTCCTCTTTTTTTCTTTTTTTTTTTCTTTTTTTTTTTAATGCTATATATGCATGCGCATGCATCCATCACCCGCCAACATGCATGCATGCATGCATGCATGACAGACAGACCCTCATGCATGCATGCATGCATGCATGCATGAGGGTCAGTCTGTCTCTATCAACAAGAAATATAAATTTACATATGTATTAACAATTTACAAATTAATTAATTTATTTATTTATCCATTTACATCTATCTACATCTATCTATATATATATCTCCCCCCCCATACACACATACATACACACATACACACATGCATGCATGCATGCATGCATGCATGCATGCATGCATGCATGCATGCGTGAACTCACCTATTATAAGACCGATCTCTTCTATCTGTGCTTCTGGATCGACTTCTTGCTGCTGCTGCACCTCTATAGTAATCAGCTGACCTGCTGCGGGACCTATAGTACCCTCCCCCTCCCCCCCCCCTCTTTCTCTTTCTCTTTCTCTTTCTCTCTCTCTTTCTCTTTCTCTTTCTCTTTCTCTGTTTCTGCTCGGTGATCTGCTGCGGTAGCCGCTGTAGCCTCCTCCTCCCCCACCCCCTCTCCCTGCCCCTCTATACCCACCACCACCACCACCACCACCATAACCACCATAACCACCCCCATAACCACCACCATAACCACCATAACCACCACCATAACCACCATAACCACCACCATAACCACCATAACCACCACCACCACCACCACGATCATCGTAACGACCATAACCACCATACTCTCGACGAGGAGATATAGAACGGTATCTACCGCCACCACCACCATGATAAAGGGGCCTATATATATACACACAAATAAATATATAAATATATATATATAAATATATATATGTTTATGTTTATGTTTATTTATTTATTTATTTTTTTTTTTTTGTATTTTTTTGTGGGTGTGGCAGGTTATTACTATGGGAAACTAAAAAAGGAGACAAACAGAGACAAACAGAGACAGATAGAGACAGATAGAAAGAGAGATAAAGAGAGAGACAGAAAGAGACAAAAGGATAGATAGAAGGATAGACAGAAGGATAGATAAAGGGAGAGACAGAAGGAGACAGACAGAGAGACAGAAAGAGACAGAAAGAGACAGAGATGAGCAGAGACAGAAAGAGAAACAGAAAGAGAGACAGAAAGAGACAGACACAAGGAGAGATAAAAGAAGAGACAGAAAGAGACAGAAAGAGAGACAGAAAGAAAGAGAGAGACAGAAAGAGAGACAGAAAGAAAGAGAGAGACAGAAAGAGAGACAGAAAGAGACAAAAAAAGAGTCAGGATGAGAGAAAGAAAGAGACAGAAGGAGACAAAAAGAGACAAAAAGAAACAAAAAGAGACGAAAGAAGAAACAGAAAGAGAGACAGAAAGAAGATATAAACCAAAAGGAGACAATTCTATTATGCAATACAACCATAAAAACCCAAAAAAAAAAAAAAAAAAAAAAAAAAAAAAAAAAAAAAAAAAAAAAAAAAAAAAAAAAAAAA
>NW_013572065.1:4077-4552 GCF_000499745.2 Eimeria mitis
ACCACCACCACCATGATAAAGGGGCCTATATACACACAAATAAATATATATATAAATATATATATATATATATATATGTTTATGTTTATGTTTATTTATTTATTTATTTTTTATCGGTATGGCAGGTTACCAGTATAGGAAACTAAAAAAGGAGACAAACAGAAACAAACAGAGACAGATAGAGATAGGGGAGATAAAGGGAGAGACAGAAAGAGACAAAAGGAGAGACAGAAGGAGACAGACAAAAGGAGAGATAAAAGGAGAGACAGAAAGAGAGACAGAAAAAGAGACAGAAAGCGACAAAGAGAGAGCGAAAGAGAGACAAAAGGAGAGACAAAAGGAGAGACAAAAGGAGAGACAGACAGTGAGACAAAAAGAGACAAAAAAGAGACAAAAGTACCGACAGAAACCCCACCCAAAAAAAAAAAAAAAAAAAAAAAAAAAAAAAAAAAAAAAAAAAAAAAAAAAAAAAAAA
>NW_013572065.1:4652-5412 GCF_000499745.2 Eimeria mitis
CCTAGCTCTGCCGGATAATTTTTCATCTATTCTGTCTTCGATTCTATCTTTAGCTCTTTTTCTCGCTTCTTTATCAAAACAAAAAATAAGCAGTCTCTCTTCTCCCCCCCCCCTAGCCCCATCCAAAAATATAAATGTGCCTGTCTCCTCCTCTACACGCCGTAAGTTGCTGCCTTTTGACCCTGTTACGTATGCTACTGCGTCCAAAGGTAAATGCACTACCTCACAGTCATCCCTAAAACACATAAAAACATATATTTATATATATTTATATTTTATTTATGTTGTTTATATGCATGTATTATATTTATATTTGTATTTATACGCTTTTTTCTGTTTTTTTATGTGTTATATATGCTACTGCATCCAAAGGTAAATGCACTACCTCACAGTCATCCCTAAAACACATAAAAACATATTTGTATTTATGTTTTATTTGTGTTTATTTTGTTTATATTTATGTATTTTATGTTTGTTTATATTTTTATGCTTTTTTCTGTTTTTTTATGTGTTATATATGCTACAGCATCCAAAGGTAAATGCACTACCTCACAGTCATCCCTAAAACACATAAAAACATATTTATATTTATATTTATATTTTATTTATATTTATATTTATATTTTGTGTTTATGTTTATATTATGTATGTATATATATATTTTATATATTATATATATGTCTATATACATTTATATATATATACATATATATATATATATATATATATATATATATATATATATATATATATATATATA
>NW_013572065.1:5610-5757 GCF_000499745.2 Eimeria mitis
AAGAAGTTCTTTGCATGCAAAGCCACTGCAGGTATTGTCTCGCTCTTTTTCTTTCTGTTATATTTCCCGCTATAAAGGCTACACGGCCTACATACTCTAATATAGCGCCTGATGCACGAGCCAGCTTCTTGCGTGTGCTGCCTCGCT
>NW_013572066.1:0-792 GCF_000499745.2 Eimeria mitis
AGGGTCTGAGTCTGGGGATCGTGTTGTGGGGTCGTCTCCAGCAGCTGGGGATCGTGTTGCTCTGTTCCGGGAGCGTACGGTACCCCACATCCCTCTTTATTTATTTAATTTGATGGAGACAGCTCTAAACAAAACAGAGAACCTAATGAGGTCACTCGATCCCTTCTCTGCTGTCTGTCTCCTCAATGACGTTGGCCGTTTGTTTATACAGGAGCTGGGATCGGTGGGGAGTCTCCTCCCTGGGGCCCCCAGGTACTGGAGTGTGGGGTGTATACGCAGGGTGGAGAGGTTGTTGAGAGCTGCGGTGTATACTGAGGTTTATAGATTTGCACACCCAGAGGGGTATCGGTCTCTACTGTCTCTTCTTTCTCTCTATCAAACTGTCTCCTTTTTCCCCACACCTCCACCTGTCCCCTTTCCCCTATCTAGAGAGTTGAGAGGGGCCCTCTTCTCCTCAGCACAGCTAGCTCTATACAGTCTCCTTCGTGTTTATACATCTATAGAAACGAGACTGCAACAAATACAGACAAATAAAGAAGTATATAATGCTGCTGCTGCTGCAGCAACTGCAGCAGTCCTCTCCTCAGTGCAGCTATCAACAGAAGCTNAGGAACACAACCAGAAGCAGAAGGTGGAGCAGCAGCAGGAGCAGCAACAGCAGCAGAAAGCGGAGCAGCAGCAGCAGCAGAAGAAACAGGAGCAGCAGCAGAAGAAGAAACAGGAGCAACAGAAGCAGCAGCAGCAGCAGCAGCAGCAGCAACAGCAGCAACAGAAGCAGCAGCAGCAGTATTA
>NW_013572066.1:892-1024 GCF_000499745.2 Eimeria mitis
CGAGACCAGACAGGAACACCAGCAGCAGCAGCAGCAGCAGCAGCAGCAGCAGCAGCAGCAGCAGGAACACAACCAGAAGCAGAAGGTGGAGCAGCAGCAGGAGCAGCAACAGCAGCAGAAAGCGGAGCAGCA
>NW_013572066.1:1124-1922 GCF_000499745.2 Eimeria mitis
AGAGACCAGACAGGAACACCAGCAGCAGCAGCAGCAGCAGCAGGAGCAGCAGCAGGAGCAGGAGGAACACAACCAGAAGCAGAAGGTGGAGCAGCAGCAGGAGCAGCAACAGCAGCAGAAAGCGGAGCAGCAGCAGCAGCAGAAGAAACAGGAGCAGCAGCAGAAGAAGAAACAGGAGCAGCAACAGAAGCAGCAGCAGCAGCAGCAGCAGCAGCAACAGCAGCAACAGAAGCAGCAGCAGCAGTATTAGGTGTTCATCCATCTCTCGTGGGTCCGCTTGTTGTAGCGGGAACAAACGCGAGCGTAGCAGTAAGAGCAGCAGCAGCAGCAGCAGCAGTAGCATCGGGGCTGCAGCAGGATTTAGTTTTATTAGGGGCCCTAGCAAACACAAGAAGAACACAAATGCTGAGACACGCTCTCGATCTCCACTGGCTGCTGCAGGCAGAGAGACACTGCTGCCCCGGCCTTCTCTTCACTCACATCGATAGAGTAGACAATACAAACCCCCTATACACCCCGTCTCCTATTTTGTTAGCTGAGGTGGAGGTGTTGCTCTCCTCCCCACAAGATATTCGGGCCTGGGCAGCTGCTGCATCGATCCCCGAAACAAGCAGCACCGATCCCGATCCCAGCAGCATCGATCCCAGCAGCGATCCCAGCACCGATCCCAGCAGCCCCGATCCCGATCCCAGCAGCGATCCCAGCAGCGATCCCAGCGATCCCAGCAACGATCCCGATCCCGGGGCCCAGGGTACACGATACCCCGTTGCAGTTGCTGGGTACTACCTTCCACGGCCC
>NW_013572066.1:2022-2285 GCF_000499745.2 Eimeria mitis
AGGGAGGGGCCCCACACCCAGCAACACCACACCCCACAACAACCCCACGATCCACGCAGGACCCCACAACACCAGCGGGAGACACAGAGGGCCCCACGGTTCACTCGGCAGAGACAGGAGACAACCTGGCGCCCCTTGCATATACTGAGACGCCCGCAGGAGACACCGGGATCCCCCCAGGGGATACTGGGTGTCCCCCAGGAGACACCACGACCCCAGCAGGAGACAGGGAGACAGCCGCAGGAGACACCTACATACCCTCA
>NW_013572066.1:2385-2574 GCF_000499745.2 Eimeria mitis
CCCGATCCCGATCCCAGCAGCGATCCCAGCAGCGATCCCAGCAGCGATCCCAGCGATCCCAGCAGCGATCCCGATCCCGGGGCCCAGGGTACACGATACCCCGTTGCAGTTGCTGGGTACTACCTTCCACGGCCCCGCCCCTCGACGCAGCTGTGGGCCCCCCAAGAGGAGACAGCAGGAGACAGGGGG
>NW_013572066.1:2783-3132 GCF_000499745.2 Eimeria mitis
CACAAAGGAGACTGGGAGACACCCCACAAAGGAGACAGGTGTGGGGTCAGGCTGGTCCCCTCCACGGGGCACAACACAGTACCCAGCGGAGACACCCCAGTACCCTGTGGGGACACCTCGATACCCCGGGGAGACACATCGATACCCAGGAGAGACACCCCAGCACCCTGTGGGGACGCCTCGATACCCAGCGGAGACACCCCAGTACCCTGTGGGGACACCTCAATACCCACAGGAGACACCTCGGTACCCACAGGAGACACCTCGGTACCCAGGGGGGACACCCCAGTACCCCGGGGGGACACCCCACTACCCAGTGGGGACACCCCAGTATCCAGTGGGGACACCC
>NW_013572066.1:3232-3495 GCF_000499745.2 Eimeria mitis
GGGGAGGGGCCCCACACCCAGCAACACCACACCCCACAACAACCCCGCGATCCATACAGGACCCCACAACACCAGCGGGAGACACAGAGGGCCCCACGGTTCACTCGGCAGAGACAGGAGACACCCTGGCGCCCCTTGCAGATACTGAGACGCCCGCAGGAGACACCGGGATCCCCCCAGGGGATACTGGGTATCCCCCAGGAGACACCACGACCCCAGCAGGAGACAGGGAGACAGCCGCAGGAGACACCTACATACCCTCA
>NW_013572066.1:3595-4565 GCF_000499745.2 Eimeria mitis
AACAAAGGAGACTGGGAGACACCCCACAAAGGAGACAGGTGTGGGGTCAGGCTGGTCCCCTCCACGGGGGACAACACAGTACCCAGCGGAGACACCTCAGCACCCTGTGGGGACACCTCGATACCCCGGGGAGACACCTCCATACCCAGGGGAGACACCCCAGTACCCTGTGGGGACGCCTCGATACTATGTGGGGACACCTCAATACCCACAGGAGACACCGCGGTACCCACAGGAGACACCGCGGTACCCACAGGAGACACCTCGGTACCCACAGGAGACACCCCAGTACCCCGGGGGGACACCCCACTACCCAGTGGGGACACCCCAGTATCCAGTGGGGACACCCCAGTACCCCGGGGGGACACCCCAGTACCCAGTGGGGACACCCCAGTACCCAGGGGGGACACCTCGACACCCAGGGGCGATACCTCGGTACCCACAGGAGACACCTGGGTACCCAGGGGGGACACCTCGATACCCACAGGAGACACCTGGGTACCCCGGGGGGACACCCCAGTACCCCGGGGGGACACCCCAGCACCCCGGGAGGACACCCCAGTACCCACAGGAGACACCTCGACACCCAGGGGCGATACCTCGATACCCACAGAAGACACCTCGGTACCCACAGGAGACACCCCACTACCCAGGGGGGACACCCCAATACCCCGGGGGGACACCCCAGTACCCAGGGGGGACACCCCAGTACCCACAGGAGACACCTCGGTACCCACAGGAGACACCTGGGTACCCAGGGGGGACACCCCAGTACCCAGTGGGGACCCCTCGGTACCCACAGGAGACACCTGGGTACCCAGGGGGGACACCCCAGTACCCAGTGGGGACACCCCAGTACCCACAGGAGACACCCCATTACCCAGGGGGGACACCTCGATCCCCACAGGAGACACCCCAGTACCCAGGGAGAACACCTCGGTACCCACAGGAGACACCCCAGTACCCAGTG
>NW_013572066.1:4665-4877 GCF_000499745.2 Eimeria mitis
AGGGGGGACACCCCAGTACCCCGCGGGGACACCCCAGTACCCACAGGAGACACCTCGACACCCAGGGGCGATACCTCGATACCCACAGGAGACACTTCGGTACCCACAGGAGACACCTCGGTACCCACAGGAGACACCCCACTACCCCGGGGGGACACCCCAGTACCCAGGGGGGACACCCCAGTACCCACAGGAGACACCTCGGTACCCAC
>NW_013572066.1:4977-5761 GCF_000499745.2 Eimeria mitis
CGATCCCCACAGGAGACACCCCAGCACCCAGGGGGGACACCCCAGTACCCAGTGGGGACACCTCGATCCCCGGGGGAGACACCTCGATACCCACAGGAGACACCTCGATCCCCGGGGGAGACACCTAGGTACCCAGTGGGGACACCTCGATCCCCCGGGGAGACAGGTGGTTCGCGGGGAGCAGCAGGCTCGGCCAGGCCAGGAGGGGTACCGCTGTACCCACAGGAGACAGCTGGGCGCTCACAGGAGACACCTGGGTACCCAGAGGAGACACCTGGGTACCCGGGGGAGACAGGCTGGTATGCAGGGGAGACAGACTGGTATGCAGGGGAGACAGCTGAGTACCCCGAGGAGACAGGGGAGACAGAGGAGGAGACAGGTAAATAAAGGAGAAAGAGGAGGAGACAGATATAGAAAGGAGACAGGGGAGGAGACGGAGGAGGAGACAGATAAAGAAAGGAAACAGGGGAGGAGACAGATAAAGAGAGGAGACAGAGGAGGAGACAGATAGAGAAAGGAGACAGAATAGGAGACAGGTAAAGAAAAGAGACAGAGGAGGAGACAGATGGAGAAAGGAGACAGAGGAGGAGACAGATAAAGAAAGGAGACAGAATAGGAGACAGATAAAGAAAGGAGACAGAGGAGGAGACAGATAAAGAAAGGAGACAGATGAGACAGATAAAGAAAAAGGATAAGAGAGACAAACAAAAAGAAACAACAAAAAAAAGAAGAAATAAAAAAGGAGACAAAAAGAAAAAAGTAAACGCAAAAGATATAAAAAAAA
>NW_013572066.1:5818-6296 GCF_000499745.2 Eimeria mitis
CTATATAATATATATATATAATATATATATATATATATAATATATATATATATATATATATATATATTATATACTATAGATCTGCCATACATATATTCTATCTAGTATATATATTATATATATTATACATAATATAAATATTATTTATATTATATATATTCTATATATATATATATATATATATATATATTACGTATATTATGTATATGTTTTTAATACGAGTCTCTTTGTTTGTTGGAGACAGTTAGTGAGGTGTACATACACCGCAGCAGCAGCGGGGGGCTGCATGCAGCAACAGAGAGGAGACAGATGGAGACACCCCACACTGCAGGTGTCTCCTTTTATAACAACGGCTGCAATGCCAGCCATAGTGTCTCCTTTTGTGGTGTTGCTCTCTCTCGCGGCCCCCTGTCTCCTGTCTCTGCAGGTTCTTTGTTGTATATATTGAGGTGTCTCTTGTTGCTGCTGCTGCTGCAGC
>NW_013572067.1:0-296 GCF_000499745.2 Eimeria mitis
CAGCAGCTGCTGCTGCTGCTGCTGCTGCTGCTGCTGTGTCTGCTGTGTCTGCTGCAGCTGAGCCTGCTGCTGCTGCTGCTGTAGAAGGTGCTGCTGCTGTGGCAGCAGTTGAAGGGGTTGGTGAAATATCCGATGCATCGTCGCGTCTGCCGATAGCAGCAGCAGCAGCAGCAGAAGTATCAGCAGCAGCAGCAGCAGCAGCAGAAGTATCAGCAGCAGCAGCAGCAGCAGCAGCAGCAGCCTGCGAAGCCTTGTTCGTACGGCTTCTGGCTTTGGTATTGCGCGTTTGTTGTTTC
>NW_013572067.1:396-632 GCF_000499745.2 Eimeria mitis
CTGCGAAGCCTTGTTCGTACGGCTTCTGGCTTTGGTATTGCGCGTTTGTTGTTTCTTCTGTTCTTTCTGCTGCTGCTGTTTCTGCTGCTGCTGTTTCTGCTGCTGCTGTTTCTGCTGCTGCTGTTGCTGCTGCTCTTGTTGCTGCTGCTCTTGTTGCTGCTGCTCTTGCTGCTGCTGCTGCTGCTGCTGCTGCTGGTGTTTTATAAGTTTGTATTGTGAGTGTTTGGCTTTCTGTA
>NW_013572067.1:1946-2171 GCF_000499745.2 Eimeria mitis
TGCTAGTGCTGCTGCTGCTGGTGTTGCTAGTGCTGTTGGTGGTGGTGGTGGTTGGGTGGTTGGTGTTGGTGCTGTTGCTGCTGCTGCTCGTTCTGCTGCTGCTGCTGCTGTTGCAGCTGCATTTGCTGCAGCAGCAACAGCTGCTGCTGATACCCCATCGGTCGCCTTAGCCTCAGCTGAATCCCTCTTCACCTGCTGCGCTGCTGCTGCTGCTGCTGTTGCTGC
>NW_013572067.1:2271-2550 GCF_000499745.2 Eimeria mitis
TTGCTGCTGCTGCTGCTTCTGCTGCTGCCTCTGCTGCTGCAGCTTGCTGCTGCTCAGCCTCGTCCTCTGTGTCTACATATTCCCAGAAGCGGGATATTTGCTTTTTTGTCTTTGTCTTTGCTGCAGCAGCAGCAGCAGCAGCAGCAGCAGCAGCAGCAGCAGGAGAATTTCTCATCTGCTGCGGCAGATCATGGTCTTGCTGCTGCTGCTGCTGCTGCTGCTGCTGCTGCTGCTGCTGCTGTTGCTGCTGTTGCTCTGCTGCTGCTGCTGCTGCTGCTG
>NW_013572067.1:2650-3896 GCF_000499745.2 Eimeria mitis
TGCTGCTGCTGCTGCTGCTGCTCGCGTGGAGGAGCGTCTCAGGTCTCCGCGTGTGCGGCAACCGTCTGCTGCTGCTGCTGCTGCTGCTGCTGCTTCTGCTGCTGCTTCTGCTGCTGCAGCTTGCTGCTGCTCAGCCTCATCCTCTGTGTCTACATATTCCCAGAAGCGGGATATTTGCTTTTTTGTCTTTGTCTTTGCTGCAGCAGCAGCAGCAGCAGCAGCAGCAGCAGCAGGAGAATTTCTCAGCTGCTGCGGCAGATCATGGTCTTGCTGCTGCTGCTGCTGCTGCTGCTGCTGCTGTTGCTGCTGTTGCTCTGCTGCTGCTGCTGCTGCTGCTGCTGGATACATTGCAGCAGTTCTCACGCGGCCCCCCAGCTGCTCTCCCGCCTCCACCAGCAGCACAGACACCCCAAACAGCCGCAGCACAGCAGCAGCAGCTAACCCAGCAACCCCACCCCCAACAACCACCACGTGGTAAGCAACCGGATCCTCTTCTGCTGCTGCTGCTGCTGCTCCTGCTGCTGCTGCTGATGTTGCAGCAGCAGCAGGAGCACCAGCAGCATCAGCAGCAGCAGCAGCAGCAGCAGCAGGAGCAGCAGCAGCAGCAGCAGCAAGGTATTGTTTTAGCTGCTGCATCCAGGGCTGCAGCTGAGGCATCTTTAGGTGGTTTAGTGGTGGCGGTGCAGCAGTAGCAACAGCAGGGATCGGCAGCAGCGGGGGTTTAGGGTTTCTGCTGCTGCTGCTGCTGCAGCAGGAGCTGCAGCTGCCGCCGCTGCTGCTGCTGCTGCTGCTGCTGCTGCGGAAATACAAGGGAGCAGCAAAGGAAACGTCACAGTAAGAAGAAAACCCAGTAAGCGATTGGTGAGCAGCAGGGGGCCGCAGCAGCAGCAGCGGCGGCACTGCTGCTGCAGCAGGAGGAGGGAATGAGGTGTATGTACACCGCGGCGGTGTACACAAGCTTGCAGGCGGCAGCAGCTCGTCGTTGCTGTAGCGATTGCCGCATATTTCATCTGCTGCTGCTGCTGCTGCTGCTGCTGCTGCTGCTGCTGCTGTTGCAGTTGCTGTTGCTGCTGCTGCACCCGCGGTTGTAGGTTCTGTAGCAGCAGTAGCTGCTGCTGCTGAATGCGCTGTTGCAGGTCCTCCTGCTGCTGTTGCTGCTGTTGCTGCTGTTGCTGTTGCTGCTGCTGCTGCTGAGCTGGCAGCAGCACAAGTGCAGCGCTGCTGCGGCGGTTGCTGCTGCTGCAGC
>NW_013572067.1:5640-6476 GCF_000499745.2 Eimeria mitis
GCAGCAGCAGCAGCAGCAGCAGCAGCACTCTAACGGGCCCTGGTGGGCTCCTGCGGTTGGTGTGCGTAGAGGGGGCCTCAGGAAGTCTATCTATAGCGTCGCTGCGTCGATGTGTCTGTTGCTGCTATAGTTGCTGCTGCTGCTGCTGCTGCTGCAGCTGCTGCTGCTGCTGCAGCAGCACAAGATGATAAATGCTGCTGCAGCGTAGGCCCCCAAATAACGAAGCAAATGAAACCTATTANGCAGCAGCACAAGATGATAAATGCTGCTGCAGCGTAGGCCCCCAAATAACGAAGCAAATGAAACCTATTAAGCTGCTGATATATCTCCCAGCTTCTTTCTATATGTTGTCTAACGCATGCTGCAGCAATACCAGCAGCAGCAGCAGCTGCTGCTGCTGCTGCTGCTGCTGCATGCATGCATGCAGCAGCAGCAGCAGCACAGGTGTCCTCGACGATGCTCTCAGCAGAGACCTGCTCTCTCTGCCTGTCCTTCACAGTTTTGTTTGGGCTTTTTTATTGCAGCAATAAAATAAAATAAAAACAAAAGTTGCTGCTGCAGCAGATACCACGGCGGCGCTCCGGCAGCAGCAAGGATCCGCGCACCAGCAGCAGCAGCAGCAGCAGCAGCAGCAGCAGCAGCAGCAGCAGGGCCTGCAGCAGCAAGAGACCTCCTGGGTGTCCTTTGCTGCAGCAGCAGCAGCAGCAACTTATAAACAAATTGGGCTTTTTAAAAACGCCTCCGCTGCCTGGGAGGCAGCTAGAGCTGCAGCACGAGCAGCAGCAACAACTGCAGCAGCAGCAACAGCAGCAGCAGCAGCAGCAGCAGCAGCAGCA
>NW_013572068.1:0-2095 GCF_000499745.2 Eimeria mitis
TATATATATATATATATATATATATATATATATATATATATATATATATATATATATACGTATATATATAAATATACATTAGTACACGCAAATATATATAAATATATACATTTATATATACATATATTTATTTATTTATTTATTTATTTATTTATTCATTTATTTATTTGTTTATTTATTTATTTATTTATTTATAGAGCTTGAAGGTGTTATAGCTTTGCTGGTAGTTGCTGCAAGCGAGACAGTGAGCTGCAACAGTATATTATGTTAATATTTTACATTTTTAAATTATATTATATAAATTATTTTTTTATTTATAAATTAAAACAAATAAAAATAAAAAGAAAACAAAAAAAAGAAAGAAATACAGCTGCTCTGCTGCTGGCTGTTTGGGGCTCGGCGTGGCGGCTGTGGTGTCTGTGTGTTGTGTGTGTGCAGGTGTACACTCTGAGAATAAAAAAAATGAAAATAAATGGTTTAAATGAATAAAAAATAATAAAATAATAAAAAAAAGAATAAATTTGGCGTTTGTTTTATAAAAAACCAAAAAAAAACAGAGAAATAGGGTTCATACATGTTGCATACATGTTGCTGCTGCAGCAGCAGCAGCGAGACAGCTGCTGCAGATAATACATCATTTGTTGTGTCTTTCTTTGTTTTTTCAGCCCCATATAAAATAAAAATAAAAATTAATTAATATAAATTAAAAAAAAACAAAAAATTTACTTTTTTTACAGCTGCTTTCCTCCTAATTCAACTTTTTTTTTCTGCCGTGCTGCTGCTCCCCCCTTCTTCTCTGTTTCACAACAACCTGAGAAAAAAGAAAGCATATTTGTTCCTTCTTTTGATTTAAATTTAATTTTTTTTTGTTTATTTTCTAAAAATTTATTTATTTTTATATTTTTCATCAACAATTTCTCCATACACACACAAACACCACCGACGACCACAGCAGCCTCGCTGCTCTCAGCTGCATCACCGCAGCAGCGTAAATTATATGCAACAAAAGAGTAAATTTATTTGTTTTTAATTAAAAAAAAATAATTTAAACGTGTTTCCTTTCTTGTTTCTTTCTTTTTTTTCTGCTTTTTCTCTCGGTTTCTGGGGTGTACGTACACCTCAGCAGCACACAACGGCGTGCAGCATCAACCCCTTCATGGTCAAGAGAGATGAGGATCGCATTTAATTTATTTTTTTTTGGGTTGCAGCAGCAGCAGCTGCTGCTGCTGCTGCTGCTGTTTCAGCTGCTGCAGCAGCTGTATCCTGCTGCAGCCTTTCAAGTTGGTGTGCAGCCCTCCGCCCCGAATCTGCTGCTGCAGCAGCAGCAGCTGCAGCAGCAGCAGCAGCAGCAGCATATGAAACTAGAACTAAGCCGTATCCATTCGTCCCCTGCAGCCCATCGATCAGCAGCAGCAGCAGCAGCAGCAACACGAGCAGCAGCAGCAGCAGCAGGAGCAGCAGGAGGAGGAAAACTAACAGAACTACTGATGCCTAAAGTATCAACCAGCAGCAAAGATAGTACTGGTGAGAGCTTCATCAGCTGCTGGCAAACAAAAGAAGGAAACAAAATAAAAAAAGGAGAACACCTGTTTGTTGTTGAAAGCGATAAAGCAGATGTTGACGTAGAGGCACCACATGATGGTACTTATCTATATTTTTAGTTTTTTATTTTTTTATTTTTTTTTATTTTTATTTTTGTTTATGTTTTTATTTGTGTTTATATTTATGTTTTTATTATATATATATATATATATGTATATATATATGGGTATATATGGATATATATATATCTATGTATATACACCTCACTTATATGTTCAGGTGTATGTACACCAACAGCAGCAGAAAACTTATATAAATACACTTCGTTTAGTTCTCAGCTTGTGTTGTTTATATTTATATATTTATATTTATATTTATATTTGTATTTATATTTATATTTATATTTTTAATCTAATATTCATATTTGTATTTGCTGCTGCTGTTCTCCCCCTGCTGCTGCCGTCGCTACTGCTACTGCTGCTGCTGCTACTGCTGCTGCTGCTGCTGCTGCTGCTGTTGCTGCTGCTGTTGCTGCTGCTGTTGCTGCTGCTGC
>NW_013572068.1:2308-2579 GCF_000499745.2 Eimeria mitis
AGCAGAAAACTCATCTAGGCTGCCTGCTGGTACTGTTGCTCTCTTCATGCCCGCCCTCAGCAGCACAATGACGCAGGGCACCATCACCAAGTGGCTTAAGCAAGAAGGAGACAAAATAGAAGTAAAATAAATAAATAAATAAATAAATAAATAAATAAATAAATAAATAAATAAATAAATAAATATATTTATTTATTTATCAAATTAAAATAAAGTTATTTGTTTTGTTTTTTGTTTTGTTTTGTTTAAATACAAAAGTAGAATTAGGCGG
>NW_013572068.1:3828-4081 GCF_000499745.2 Eimeria mitis
AGCTTCTGTTGCTGCTGCTGCTGTTGCTGCTGCTGCTGCATTCTTTTCTTCGTCTACTTTCGCTTGCCTCCCTGCATCTATAGTATTTATATAAACTGCATCAAATATAAATAAATATTTATTTATTTATCTAATTTATTTATTTATTTTATTTATTTTATTTATTTATTTATTTATTTATTTATTTATTATTTTTTTTTTTTTGTTGCAGGCTAGCAACTGAACTCTTTGAGCGGCTGCGGCTGCGGCCCCC
>NW_013572068.1:4223-4502 GCF_000499745.2 Eimeria mitis
GGTGGTGGTGGTTTTGCTGTTGGTGGTGTTGGTATTGCTGCTGCTGATGCTGCTGTTGCTGCTGTTGCTGTTGCTGCTGCTGCTATTGCTGCTGCTGTTGCTGCTGCTGGTGGTGGTGGTGGCGGGGGTGGTGGTGGTGTTGCTGCTGCTGATGCTGCTGCTGCCGGTGGTGTTGCTGCTGCTGCTGTTTGCGTTGCTGCTGCTGTTTGTGTTGCTGCTGCTGCTGCTGCTGCTGCTAATGCTGCGGCTGCGGTTGCTGTCGTCCTTTGTTTTATATTT
>NW_013572068.1:4602-4787 GCF_000499745.2 Eimeria mitis
ATTTTTATTTTTATTTATTTCTGTTTTTATTTATTTTTGTTTTATTTATTTTTTCTGTTTTGCTGCAGAGGGAGAGATGGAGAGGACGATGCTGCTGCTGATGGACCTGTGCGTTCTGCTGCTGCTGCTGCTGCTGCTGTTGCTGCTGCTGCTGTTGCTGCTGCTGCTGCTGCTGTTGCTGCTGC
>NW_013572068.1:5681-5748 GCF_000499745.2 Eimeria mitis
CAGGGGCACAGGGTTTGGGGGGCGTATAACCCTCGCCGATATAAAAGAACATAAAGGAGAGCAGCAA
>NW_013572068.1:5848-5935 GCF_000499745.2 Eimeria mitis
GTATTTTACAATTAACTAATTAATTAATTTATTTTATTTATTTATTTATTTATTTATTTATTTATTTATTTATTTATTTATTTATTT
>NW_013572069.1:0-3045 GCF_000499745.2 Eimeria mitis
ATATATATATATATATATATATATATATATATATATATATATATATATATATATATATATATATATGTGACAGCGAGTTCGTGTACAGCAGCTTTTGTGCAGTGATGAATTCAATAGAATACAGAAGTTCAGCTTTCAGAAGACTGCAGCATCCAGAGCTGTGCATGCAAGCGCATGCATACAGCATGCACACAACATGCATGAGGGAGCTGTTGTTCTTGGGGTGTATGGACACTGGCTACAGGGCAACCTGAGGCGCCGCGACGAAATATTTTTGTTGATTTGTGATGTTTTGGGGTTTTCTGACGAAGAGAGGGAGCGCTACGGTCTCCCACGGAAACAGAGTGAAAGAGGAAAAGAGGTGAATACAAGCAAAAGAGTTGTTTCATGTTTCGCAGTCTAGTGCACTTGAGAAAGCACGCTGGGGTGTACATACACCGCAGCAGGCGTTCGATGAAGCCAACAACTATTTCCATACATTAAAACATCAGATATATTTCAATTCTACGGGATTAGTTGGGACTCTGCATGCGTATATACACCCGAGAGCGTCTTGTACAAATATGTATATTCATGAATTCCAGAAGAATATATACTGTATAGAAGAATATGTATTTGCGGCAACAGTGGAGTAGCAGGCCCGTATGCAGCTGCATGCAGATACAGCCTGCGCGTGCTTCTGCGTTTCTATAACTAATAATATTCAAACAAAATGCACTTGTTTACGTTTTACCTGCGTGCGGTGTGTATAGAGGAAACTAGCTTTCAGTAGCCTTTATTGGCGCTTATCTAAGCATGTACATATGAATGCTGGCGTAGGAGATAGGCTGCATGCACTCTGTTTCTTGTTTGTGTTTATTGTTTTATGCATATATTTCTGTTTTTTTTTTTGTTGCAGAGCGGCGGGCTTTCTGAGCAATTTGTGGAGTTTTTAAATGGGGAGGTTTCGTAGCTCGCGGGCCTCAACCTGAATGAAAGGCTAGCTGAGAATGCTGCCTGATGGCTAGCCATTGGCTAGCTGGTTGGCTAGCCAGCTAGTCTGTTTTGTTCAGAAACAAAGGGGAGGGGATGGAAGATGCTGCCTGCAGTTAAGGAGTTGATGTGCGTTGCCCAGCGGCATAAACTGCAGTTACACCCGGGGACCTGAAATGTTTGTTTTTTTTTTTTTTTTTTTTTTTTTTTTTNTTTTTTTTTTTTTTTTTTTTTTTTTTTTTTTTGCAAGAAAGTTGTATTTCAGTGTTCAGAAAATAAACTCTCACCACAAGAATTCCATTAAGGCCGTGTTGAGAGGCTTTATAAGCTGCATTGCAATCGTTTCCTGTTGCAGCAGGTGTTGTTGCATCAGCAGTTTCACTAGGAGTTGTATGAGCTGTTGAATAAGGAGTCCTCAGGGAGTCTGAAAGCGACGGATCTGCTGGACTCAGCGGCAGCAGCAGATTGCGGTGAATGCGTCGTCTAGTTTCGCGGCTGTATTCATCTTCCTCTGGAGACAATGAAGCGGTTTGGCGTTTTCTGCACAAGACAGAAGGACTGACGTCGCCTGCAGCGGCTGCTGCTCCGGCGGCTGCTGCTAGAGTGGCTGCTGCTGCAGCTACTGGTGAGTGTGGTGTGACTGGGCTTGTAAGCGTTTCCTGCGACGACTCTTCACTTGAGGTTCTGCTTTCAGAAAAAACCAGAGAAAGCTGAATAAGAACCTCGATGGGGGGGAATATAGAGCTAAATATATCGTACAGAATGGGCGATGATGTCGTTGGAGAGGCGGCCGATGCTGGCAAAAGAGCAGTGCGGCTTAAAGCCACCAACGCAGTCACTGAAACCCTGTGCAAAGCGACTGAACAGGCGTGGGTTTCTCGTTCGTTTCTGTTTATACATTTGTTGCTTTCCTACTTTGAAATGCTCGTTTCTGATTTTAATTGAGAAAATAATCCATAAACCCAACGAATCGTTCATGAAAAAACAATTTATTACCTCTTCAGCCCATCGCAGTGCACCACTCGCTTCCTCCATTTTCAGCTTTCCAGAGCAGCCAGAAGCAGAAGTGAGCCGACGCTGCAGTTCAAAAGAGAAAATACTTTACTGCGAAAAAGAAGTTTTTATTGCAGTAATAATCATAATAAAAATAACGACAACCGCCCTGGCTGTTCTTGCTTTCCGCTGCTGAGTTCGTAAGATAATCTGTTCGACTCCTGTTGCTCTGTTCAGGTGTACAGACACCTGTTGAACTGAACGTTTGCAGATACAAAATATTTGAACTGCGTTAGTTTGGTGAATCTGAAGCAATAACGCGCTACAGGCGGTATCAGAAACAGGCGGTATACACATATACTGGGTGCACTGAAACACTTGCACAACATTGAATTTCCCGCGTAGAGCTGCAACGAAATAAAAGGAGAAAGAGAAGTCTCTGTCTCAACACGAAAGCGATAGCTCGTATCTGTATCTGTACAGCAGCAGCTTGCACTGCCACTTGTATTTATTCGCCGACTATAAAAGTCTGCGAAGAACGCAATAGTCGACAATCGCCCTCGGCCGGCGTACACACAAACATATATATAATATATATCTTATACACATTTAACACAATATATATATATATATATATATATATATATATATAATAGAAGCGTCCCGCTTCTGACGGGGCATTCAGTTGCTGTTACTTCATATGAAATGAATCGTTTCAATGTTTCCTCGAAAAAGGCTGTTGTGACTTCTTCATTCTTCTCGCTTTGTTTTGCATATTCAGCTGTACATACACCGGAGGTGTAGAGAGTTTCAATTTGTTTGTATATGTGAAGAGGCATTGACATCACTTTTGCACTGGCACTCCATTGCTGAGTTTATCACAAACTCGTGTCAGTGTGTTCAGCCTCTCGTGAGCCTGTCGAAGGGCGACGGAGAGGCCAAGAACCTGAACAAACAAAAGCAGAGACGTTTCAGACTGAACCAACAACTTTTGGCCTCAGTGACGACTGAAAACATATATATATATATATATATATATATATATATATATATATATATATATATATATATATATATATA
>NW_013572069.1:3082-3410 GCF_000499745.2 Eimeria mitis
GCAGCTATACTGCTTGCGTGTATGCAGAGTGTTCCTGTAGTGTGTTTATTTATATTCAGTGTAAATGTGTATAAATAAACAAAGTTTGTGTTATTGTTTTTTTTTTGTTTTTTTTACTTATTAGCATCAAAGAAGCGGCCCACCTGGTTCTCAAGCACTTGGTTTCTGATCCTCAGATCATTCAGAGTTTTGCATGCGGCTTCTGGGGTTTGTTTTACTTCTCTTTTTGGTGGTTTACGCGGCCCAGTGCCGAGTTTAGATCCCTTCAGCGGTAGATACACCGCAGTTGAGGTGTCTGCGGAGAGTGGCATATGTGGCGCGAAGGGGC
>NW_013572069.1:3510-4190 GCF_000499745.2 Eimeria mitis
GTTCCTGTAGTGTGTTTATTTATATTCAGTGTAAAAATGTGTATAAATAAACAAAGTTTGTGTTATTGTTGTTTTTTTTTTTACTTATTAGCATCAAAGAAGCGGCCCACCTGGTTCTCAAGCACTTGGTTTCTGATCCTCAGATCGTTCAGAGTTTTGCATGCGGCTTCTGGGGTTTGTTTTGTTTCTCTTTTGGGTGGTTTACGCGGCCCAGTGCCGAGTTTCGATCCCTTCAGCGGTAGATACACCGCAGTTGAGGTGTCTGCGGAGAGTGGCATATGTGGCGCGAAGGGGCCCTCATTCAACACTTCTTGCGGCAGTTCTGTGCAGCGTTGTTCTCTCCCTGCCTCTGAAAAAGAAACATATATCCATCCCCAAATAGACTATTGTTTTGCCGCCTCATGTAGAATCTATAAGCACCTGAGGGGGCCCCTACACGGGGTGTACGTGCAGCTGCTGCAGCCGCCAGCACAAGGGTGCACACATGTTTCATATTCACCCATCTGCAGCTTCATCTGCCTCTGCCGCATACAAACATATATATGAACATACATACAACAGATATGCATAAAACTTTGATGGCTTAACCGCACCGGTGCAGTGTACGTGCGGCTTATATATATATATATATATATATATATATATATATATATATATATATATATATATATATATATATA
>NW_013572070.1:0-437 GCF_000499745.2 Eimeria mitis
TATATAAAGCTGCAGCGCCGCAGCAGTTTGCTGCTGCACTGTCAGCACACAGCAGGAGATAGGGTTATATTACTTTATTATTTTGTGTGTTAATATAATAATATTAAATAAATAAATAAATAAATAAAAAATAAAAAAAAAATAAATAGATAAAATATTATAATTTCAGCGCGTTTCTATCGGTTGCTGCAGGGCTTCTGGGGTGTATCTGCACCTCCTGCTGCTGCTGCTGCTGCTGCTTCTCTTTCTTATAATAATTATTATTATTATTTTTAATAATAATAATTATTATTATTATTTCTTTTTACTATAATATTACAATTTATTTATTTATTTATCTCTGCATGCATGACCCGTATAAAAAATATATACAGACGCAACGGTTGCTGCCCTGCTGCTGCTGCTGCTGCTGCTGCTGCTGCTAGTGTTGCTGCTGC
>NW_013572070.1:537-986 GCF_000499745.2 Eimeria mitis
TATAATAATTATTATTATTATTTCTTTTTACTATAATATTACAATTTATTAATTTATTTATCTCTGCATGCATGACCCGTATAAACAATATATGCAGACGCAACGGTTGCTGCTCTGCTGCTGCTGCTGCTCCTGCTGCTGCTGCTAGTGTTGCTGCTGCTGCTGCTTCTAGTGTTGCTGCTGCTGCTGCTGCTAGTGTTGCTGCTGCTGCTGTTGCTGCTGCCGCACTGCTGCTGCTGCTGCTGCTGGGTGTATATACACCCCATAGATGGCGTATCTCCTCTAGCTTAGTCTGTCTATGCTCATACTAATATATTAAACTGCTGTTATTATAATAAAAATTATTTTTCTTACTATTATATTATATTATATTGTATTGTATTATATTATATTATATTATATTATGTTATATTATATTATATTATATTATATTATATTATATTATATTA
>NW_013572070.1:2781-3191 GCF_000499745.2 Eimeria mitis
TTCCCCTCCCATTACTATTTTAGGGTTTTGCTTTGGTTTGTTGTTTTTGTTTGTTTTTTTTATTTTTGTTTTTTTCTCTTTTTCAGTTTCTTTATCTTTTTCCTGTCTTCATTTCTGCCTCTTTCTTTCTTTGTTTCTCTTTCTGTATCTTTCTCTGTCTCTCTCTCTGTCTCTCTCTCTGTCTCTCTTTCTGTCTCTCTTTCTGTCTCTCTTTCTGTCTCTTTCTCTGTCTCTCTCTCTCTCCCTCCTTCTTTTCTTTCTTTCTCTCTACTGCTAGCTATACAGACAGCACTGAAAGCTCATTTGTTCTATTACTCACTGGGGTGTATGTACACCTCACCTTCTCTCTATAACTGCGGTGTATGTACACCCCAATATGTGTTTTTATTTCGGGTGTATGTACAGCTTCT
>NW_013572070.1:3291-3647 GCF_000499745.2 Eimeria mitis
TCTCTGTCTCTCTTTCTGTCTCTCTTTCTGTCTCTTTCTCTCTCTCTCTCCTTTCTTCTTTTCTTTCTTTCTCTCTACTGCTAGCTATACAGACAGCACTGAAAGCTTATTTGTTCTATCACTCACTGGGGTGTATGTACACCTCAACTTCTCTCTATAACTGCGGTGTATGTACACCCCAATATGTGTTTTTATTTCGGGTGTATGTACAGCTTCTCTTTATACCTGGGGTGTATGTACACCTGAATTTGTGTGTATAATTGGGGTGTATGTACACCTGAATTTGTGTATATAGTTGGGGTGTATGTGCAGCTCAGCTTTCCTATATGTGGCGGTGGGTGCCCCCCAGCTGCGAG
>NW_013572070.1:3747-3910 GCF_000499745.2 Eimeria mitis
AAAAATAAAATAAATAAATATAATTAAAAAATAAAAAATAAAAATATTTTAAATTATAAATTAAAATTAAACAACAAAATACTACAACAAGGGGCCCCTTTCTCCCTGGGGCTGCATGCGAGGGTTTAGGGTTTAGGGTTTAGGGTTTAGGGTTTAGGGTTTA
>NW_013572070.1:4010-4266 GCF_000499745.2 Eimeria mitis
CAAAATAAAATAAATAAATATAATTAAAAATAAAAAATAAAAATATTTTAAATTATAAATTAAAATTAAACAACAAAATACAACAACTAGGGGCCCCTTCCGCCCTGGGGCTGCATGCGAGGGTTTAGGGTTTAGGGTTTAGGGTTTAGGGTTTACGTAAACATAACTTCTTCTTTCTCCCCTAAATATCTGTTTCTGCTTTTTTTAATAACCCTAAACCCTAAACCCTAACCCCACTAAGCGGGCCTTGATGTGG
>NW_013572070.1:6141-6359 GCF_000499745.2 Eimeria mitis
GTATATGTATATTTTTTCTTTGTTTGTATCTGTCTCCTTTTTGTTTATTTTATTTTGTCTCTGTCTCCGTTTGTCTCTGTTTCTGTCTCTTCTTTTCTTTCTCTGTCTCTCTTTCTCTCTCTCTTTGTTTTTCTCTTCTCCCTTTATTTCTCTCTCTATCTATTTCAGTTTCTCTCTCTCCGGCTTAGCTAGCTAGCTAGCTACACTAGCTAGCTAGC
>NW_013572071.1:0-2266 GCF_000499745.2 Eimeria mitis
GGGGGCCCCCCAGGGGCCCCCCGGTAGCAAGGAAGAAATATAAAGTTATATTTATATTAAATTCTACATTTAAAAATATATATTCTGAAAGATATTAAACCCTAAACCCTAAACCCTAAACCCTAAATATTAGAGGTTTACAGCCCCACGACGCCGGAGTGTTGTAGCTACTAAACCCTAAACCCTCGCCAGCACAGAAACCCTAAACCCTCAGTACAAGTAAACCCTAAACCCTAAACCCTAAACCCTCAGAACCAGTACACTCAAAACCCTAAACCCTAAACCCTAAACCCTAAACCGTAGGCCGGGAGCTAGCACATAACTTAGGGCCAACTGCTGCTCCTCAACCCTAAACCCTAAACCCTAAACCCTAAACCCTAAACTTCGCACCCTAAGCGGAGAGAACACCCTGTGTAAACCCTCAAGCCTACGACTGTAAACCCTAAACCCTAAACCCTAAAAAATACATTTCTTATCAAACCAGGGCAGCACGCCTCCAGCCCCTAAACCCTCATCAACTGCGGCTCTAAACCCTAAACCCTAAACCCTAAACCCTAAACCCTAAACCCTAAACCCTAGACCATCAGCAGTCTTTCCGACAACCGGTGCACTTCTAAGCACTAAACCCTCCACACCTGTGCCTCCAAACCCCAAACCCTAAACCCTAAACCCTAAACCCCAAACCCTAAACCCTAAACCCTAAACCCTAAACCCTCGACGCGATGGTGTTTTACGAGCCGAAACCCAAAAGTTGCAATTTGCCGATTTCTTCGCCGCGCCATTTAATAGGCGGGCTGAAGCTTGGCTCCTTAAATATATATCCGATGGCTAGCCAGCTAGCCAGCTAGCTAGCTAGCTAGCTAGTCAGCCAGCTAGCTAGCTAGCTAGCTAGCTAGCTAGCTAGCTGGCTAGGTAAAAAAAAAGAGGGCTCTATGCAGCAGCCCTTGCACTATGCATAATCTATGGCGTTTCCTTCCCTTTCCCGATTCCGCCCAAAAACCTATCAACTCACCCACCCACCAACCCAGCTAGCTAGCTAGCTAGCTAGCTATCTCTCTCTCTCCCTCTCTATCTCTCTCTATTTATTTATTTATTTGAGTAATGTAGGCATCCTGGGTGCAATAGCATCAATAGCGTTTCTACTTAAGCCTACTTCTCTAGCTACAGCATAGAAAGCCTCAGTGTAGCTAGCTGTCTTCATCGCCGTTCTTCTTATTTCATTTGCCCCCCAACCCTTTGCTTTTAGCTTCTCTCCGAACTCTTTAAACGCCATAGCTTCTCTAAGAGATACGGGGCCCCCATGGGGCCCCACTGCAGCACGAAGATCTGCGTAGTTGCTGCTGTGAAGCAAAGCGCGAAGCCGAGACATTGCTGCTGCTTCCTCCATTAGCATCTGACGCTGCTGCTGCTGACGCCATGCAGGCCATTGCTGCTGCTGCTGCTGCTGCTGCTGCTGCTGTTGTTGCTGCTGTTGGTATGGTGATGCTGTTGTTGTCGTTGTTAAAGAACGCGGGGATGGAGGGGGGGGACCTGTTCTACGCGCACGGGTGCGAGAGCTGTTGCTGCTTCCTGCTGCTGCTGCTGCTGCTGCTGCTGCTGCTCCTGGGCCATAGGTAGGAGGGGCTATCGTTCCCTCCAGTTGTGGTGCTGCTGCTGCTGCTGCATCGGAGTCATCTTCATGCATATTGCTGCTGCTTTGTGCTGCTTCTTCTTCTGCTGCTTCTGCTGCTGCTGCTGCTGCTGCTGCTGGTGCTGTCGTTTCTTCTGCTGCTGCTGCTGCTTCTGTTGCTGCTGCTGCGTCGCCTTCTTCATTCTCCTCCTCTGCTGCTGCTGCTGCTGCATCTCCTGGTGCTGCTGGTGTTAGAAACCCGTCAGGTGCTGCTGCAGGAGTTGATGCGTCGCTGCTGCTGCTGCTGCTGCTGCTGCTGCTGCTGCTGTCTGCTGCTGCTGCATCTGCTGCTGTTTCGTTGGGGAGGAGAATACTAGTAGACGTAGAAGAGTCTTGCTGCTGCTGCTGCTCGTCCTGCTGCTGCTGCTGCTGTTCTGGCTGCAGCTGTAGCTGTTGCTGCTGCTGCGGTTCTTCTTGCTGCTGCTGCTGTTCTTGCTGCAATTCTTGCTGCTGCTGTTGCTGCTGCTGCTGTTGCTGCTCAGCAGATGGTATTTGAGTTGCTGCTTCTGCTGCTGCTGCTGCTGCTGCCTCCATCTCTTTTGCTGCTGCAGCAAGAGGTGCTGCTGCTGTGTACTCATATGGCGGCTTTAACGCCTG
>NW_013572071.1:2410-2888 GCF_000499745.2 Eimeria mitis
GTTTAGGTTTTTTAGTTGTTTTATTAATAAAAGATTTATTTGTTTGGTTGAGGGGGATATAGTGAGAGAGGGAGAGAAAAAAATACAACACAAAAAAAAATAAAAATAAATAAATAAATAAATAAAATGAATAAAATAAAGTAAATAAACGGAAGGATAGAAAGATTAATAAAAAGAAAGAAAAGCGACAAAGAGAAAGAAACAGAGAGAAAAACAAAGCAAGAAAAAGAGAGATAAATAAACAAAGAAGGAAAAAAATTATTAACTGGGCCTTATCTATCTCTGCATTAGGGTTTATTAGGGTTTAGGGTTTATTAGGGTTTAGGGTTTACTAGGGTTTAGGGTTTACTAGGGTTTAGGGTTTATGAGGGTTTAGGGTTTACCTCTACTTCTCCTACAGTTCTGGCTGCAGCATTTGTTAATTGATAGAGAGATGCTTTGTCTGTGTCTTTCATTTTTGTTTTGTTGCTGGTTGTTC
>NW_013572071.1:2988-3537 GCF_000499745.2 Eimeria mitis
CAGTGCAGCAGAAATCAAATAAAGAGAATGTCTAGCTCTGGGGTGTATATACACCGGAGCAGCTTCTAGGGTTTTACTTATCTTCGTTACTGCTGCAGCAAGGTCTCTCTCTTGCTGCGGTTGCTGCCGTTGCTGCTGCACTGTAGAGCCCACAGGAACAGCAGCAGCAGCAGCAGCAGCAGCAGCAGCAGCAGCAGCAGAAGGGAGCGGTGGTATCCATGCAGAAGGGGGAGCCTGGGCCCCCACCAGCTCTGCGGGGGGCCCCACATGGGGCCTCATCAGTCTGCTGCTGTCGCTAAACCCTAAACCAAAGAGGGTGCTTGGATAGCTAGCTAGCTGGTGGCTAGCTGCACCGAAAGGGTCAGCTAGCCACGACCCCATAGAGAATAAATCAGTACTAGCAGCTGCTGATGCTGGTACATAAGGAAGATGAGGAGATGCCCTCATAACACCCTGAAACCCACTGCTGTTGCTGCTGCTGCTGCTGCTGCTGCTGCTGCTGCTGCCGGTCCATGGCGCCGCCCCAGCGAAAAAACCCAACACACAGGG
>NW_013572071.1:3730-5121 GCF_000499745.2 Eimeria mitis
TGTTTAATAATATAAAAACTCAAAAAATCTATGATTTTTTTTGTTATTTATGTATAGAGAGGAATAGTGATGAGGGGTGACGGGTGACACCCCTGAGGTGTATGTACACCTCAATTGCGAGAGAGAAACAGACAAATTAATGGACGATATATTGGGTTTTCAGCTGTAAAAACATTAAAATAAGAACAAATAAATAAACAAAGAAAGAAACAAACGAAGAAACAAACGAACAAACATACGAATACAAATATACTGCCTATGCACAAACACCACCAATCACCCGGCGCGCAGGTGACCTCCTGGTGCTGCTGACGTGAGGGTCACCAGCAGCAGCATATACTGCATGAAATCCTTTGAAATAACTATTAAAATATATTTAAATTAATTATTTTTATTTTATTTATTTATTTTTCCTGAATTTATAACTTATTTCAATCTCTTTTTGCCGCATTTCTACCCTCCGCTTTACTGCGTTTCTGCGGTGTCTGTACACCTGAATGATGCCTGGTGACCTATGGTCACCTGCCACTGTACGGCGCCTTTCTATTCGTTTTTTTTGATTATTTCTTTTTATTTTTTATTTATTTTATTATTTTTTATTGTTCTTTTTGTATTTAGAAGAAAATTAAGGGTCTAGGGGGCTGCATATACACCTGGGGGGGCCCCACCAACAGATAGCCAGTGGCTCTCATCTTATCTTCATTGATTTCTTCTCTGTTGCGCGAATTTATATTTATATTTTATATTTTATATTTTATATTTTATATTTTATGTTTTATATTTCTATATATTTTAATTTCTTTTATATTAAAAAAAAAACAAAAGCTGAAATATAAACCCAAACGAGTTTCTTGTTTCCTATAGCAACCGAGTGCTTCTAGGGTTTAACCTTAAAGGTATAAAAGTCAGGGTTTAGGGTTTAGGGTTTAGGGTTTAGGGTTTTCACAGACGAAACCAACAGCAGATAAAGATATAAACAATCTAGGGTTAATGCAACTGATACAAGACAAACAAATTTCTTCTTTTGCTTTTTCAGAGGCCCCTAGCATATGAGTGCAGTGGCTATACACCTGAACTCTCCAGCACTCACACCCACAGCGAAAAGGGTTTAGGGTTTAGGGTTTAGGGTTTAGGGTTTACGGTTAGCGGTTGTTTCTGTCGTCTTGTAGTCTCAAACGAAACATATAAACAAAGAAAATGCAAAACAAAAAAGAAAAGAAGACAAGACGTAGAGACAATGCCGAGCACCATGGCTAGCTGCAGTGGCTAGCTGTAGCTAGCTGCAGCTAGCTTTAGCTAGCTGAGGGTAACAAAAGCTCGCTATGGAGCCCTTATCACCGTCTAGAAAGAAAGCGAATGGTTACGATTTGAGCTTTCAGGGTTTAGGGTTT
>NW_013572071.1:5221-5748 GCF_000499745.2 Eimeria mitis
TAGCTAGCTGCAGCTAGCTTTAGCTAGCTGAGGGTAACAAAAGCTCTTTATGGAGCCCTTATCACCGTCTAGAAAGAAAGCGAATGGTTACGATTTGAGCTTTCAGGGTTTAGGGTTTAGGGTTTAGGGTTTAGGGTTTAGGTTCAGTTGTTAAGGGTCTACGTTTGAGGGTCTTATGTTCTTCTACTGATGCATTAGTGTTTAGGGTTTGGGGTTTAGGGTTTAGGGTTTAGGATACAGGTGTTATGTTTTTGTTTTATTTATTAGTAAATGTAAAGAATAAGAAAGCTAGAGAAAGAGAAATATATAAAACAACAAAAACCAAACCATCATCATTTATTGTTATTTTATCTGTGTATTATTGTTTATTATATGTTTATACGTAAAACTCGCTTTATCTAGTTCTATCTATGACAACATTAACAAATATATACATATATATACACTTATATATATGCATATATGCATATATATATATATATATATATATATATATATATATATATATATATATATATATATATATA
>NW_013572072.1:0-3296 GCF_000499745.2 Eimeria mitis
CTAGTCGCATATGCAGTTCGCACGCAGCTCGCGCGATTCCTGTGAATAGTAGGAACCGCCGCCGTGGGCCTGCATGGCGAATAGTTACTACAGGCGCCTTGACAAATGCGTCATTCAGCCATCTGTGTATTGCACTGCGGGTACTAATTCGACGTTGTATTGCCGGATGCTACGGTAGGCCAGGTCTGAAATTCGACGAATTATGGATTGTAGAACAAGCAGTTAGGTTGAATTTTATCCCTTGAAGCTGCAGGGTTAACACTTCGTTGAGGCGAGCCCAGTATGCTGACAGGTTGCATTGTGGATCTTTGTCCTTTTGCGTTTGTGATCAGACCTCGTTTTCGAGAATATACGCAGCCTTACCGGTTGGAAAGCAGGCAACCAACGCTAGCTTAGGTTCTCACCCGCCATTCTTGCTGCTGCTAATAGTAGCTAGATCACGTCTGTGGACTGCTGGATAGTTGTGACTGAGTGTGAGCACTTTGGGTCCAGGACGATTGGCAAGCTGCTGTGCTAGATTAGGTGTGTATGCATTTGAAACGATCATACGACAAATATTTCGGTGCACGTGGTGCCAGCCGTGGCACATCGTAACTGCAGGTGGCGCTTACAACGAATGCAGGCGGCGCGACCGTGTGAGTAGGAAGCTTTGTACAGCGCCTTGCATGTGCTGGGTGTCCAGGGAGTGCTTTAGTGCGAAGGGAAGGAAGC
This sequence comes from Eimeria mitis, assembly GCF_000499745.2. Lineage (NCBI taxonomy): Eukaryota > Apicomplexa > Conoidasida > Eucoccidiorida > Eimeriidae > Eimeria > Eimeria mitis. The sequence goes on from NW_013572072.1 coordinate 712, forward strand.
ATGCATGACTGGTAACAAGCCGGCGCTTAGCCCTAAGGCCTTGTATTTTTTCAATTTTTGCATGCGGCATGGGTACGCAACTAGCAGTGGATATGGGATAGTCCATTGCGTGGAAACGCACAACCTTTGGATTGCTGAAGCACGTGCGTTACCACTATGCGGAGCGTTCGGCAGCAGACGGAGACTATCGAAGGGGGAATCGTGTAGTAGGAGGATGGCAGCAACAGGGCTGTATGGCTAGTAACTGCAGAGCAGGAGTAGTGCGCTGTAGCGTAATGTGCGAATCGGAGATGGCATGGTAGTCGGGAAGTATAGCTGCCGTATGGCATTGCCACGCAGTGGTCAGCGCGACCTATATTTGCCGTTACGAACGGGGAAGCAACAAGCTGAAGGACAGCATTCGGACTCCTGCGCTCCTAATTGCACTGTAGGGGTTTGCGGTACCTAGCTTGTTGCTTCATGTCTCTGGAGCTTGTCCCTCGACTTCCGCGACGGTGTGCAGCAGCAGGCCTCCGTACAGAGGTTTTGTAGTTGTCACTGATTTGCTTGTGCCTCGTACAGACGCATTATGTGATTGCCTCATCAATGGCGGACTCTTTTTACGGAGTTGCACGGCGCTCTATTTATATGCGATGAGCAGTTCATGGGTGTGTAGGTGCGGCTTCGGGCCTGGGGCTAGTGAGCTCCATGTCAGCTGTAGTTTGTGCTATTTGTGTATTAAATTTTAACCCAGTGAAACTTGGGCTACTGACCAGTTCAAGGTGGCAGTGTGTGCAAACGCTGACAACAAAGGCGCTGTTCCAGCCTAGCAAGCAGCAAGCGGCCGCCCTACCACGTGTAAGCGTTGCTTTAGCTCTGTTATCCCGTATGACCGTGCTGCAGCGGGTGCTTGTGCCGATTGAAAAAGACAACTGGCGTGGTGAGCAGTCGGGGGACAGGAGAGTGCGGCTGTCTGTCGGCCACGCTTTTTGTAGAGAATGCGCTCGACAGGCGTTTGCTGAAGGGACGTTTTGCCACAGGTGTTCCACGACGTTGACAGACTTTGGCCTGCGTGGAGCGAAGCGGCCTCACGTCCCTGGCGCTGGGTTGAGTAGCGAGCCACAGGAACAACATCAACGTGACGTTAGAATCCTCGGCGACGCTCCACTGCCGTCTGTCTGCAACTTTGCTCTGCCACTAGGCTTTTAGTGTGGTGCGAAGCTTCCTGAGCAGGACCGCTAAGCGTGCGTTTGTGCCTTGTACCGTTTTGGTTTCAATTTGTTCTTATCCTGTCTACTGATATCCTTGCAGGACACTGCAGGTGGCGGGGCAGGACTGGGCACCTGGGTGAAAGCGGTAAGGTAGCATATTATTCTCTCGATAGGTTAGTATTTTCTGTACACGTATATATTGTATGCGACAGTTAGAATTAGGTATATTTCCTATGGCTAGGCCGGTTACCAATACATGTGCAGTACAGCCGGTGTTGTGATGCCCTGGTGTGACCGAGTTCGTTGGTCGCGGATTTTTGAGGCCGGTGCTGCCTCAAGAAAGAGGCTGGTGCAAGGTGCTTCCAGAGGCGGGCGGCGTTGCAGCCGCTTACCATATAGCAGCGCAAAGCTTCTTTGGATACTGGGAAAGCAGGCGCGTTCGTGTATGAAAGATTCTAGGCAATCAGGGAACCGGGCGAATATTTTTTCAGTCATTCAGATGACTGTAAAAGACGTGCTGGCACAATGTAGTGGCACATCCTCCAAACTCGTACTGTTCTACATGTTAGCCTGGTGGCTGTAGTTGAACTGGCATGCAGATTACGTAGGGATTGCATTTATTGCGAATCTGTCTAGGGCTCCTTGTGACACAAGCTGTGCTTTCAACACATGATCTGTCTGCAGTGAGCGTGCAGAAGTGCATTTATGACGGGCCGTTTCAATAGAAAACTGCATTTTACTTCGCTTGTGTTTGAATACAGAAAGTACGGTAGATGCATATGCAGTCCGCGCGACTCCTGTGGATAGTGGGAGCAGTCGCTGCGGAGGGGCATGGCGAATAGTTACTACAGACGCCGTGAAAAATGCGTCCTTCAGCCATCTGCGGTGGTGTGCGGTGGTGTGCGCAGCCTGCGGATTGTGTATTGCATTGCGGGTACTAATTTAACGTTGTACACTCGGATGCTACGGCGGGCCGGGCATCTATTACTCGCCTAATTATGGATGGGAGAACAAGGAGCTGTGTTGAATTTTATCCCAGTATGTCCGCAGGTTGCATTGTGGTCCTTCGTCATTTTGCGTTGGTGAGCAGACCTCGTTTTCAAGAGTATACGCAATGCTGCCGGCGTTAGAGCAGACAAATGCTAAGCTTAGGTTGTCACCCGCCATTGCCACTGTTGCTGCTGCTAATGGTAGATAGATCACTTCCGTGGACTCCTGGATAGTGGTAATTGAGTGTGAGCACTTTGTTTCCAAGAGGGTGAACGTGCTGTTGTGCTAAAATAGCTATTTGTGCAGTTAAAACGGTCATAGATAAATATGTCGGCGCATGTGGTTCCCATAGCGGCATATCATTACTGCAGGAGGCGCTTGCAGCGAATGCTGGTGGAGCGACCC
>NW_013572072.1:3377-5566 GCF_000499745.2 Eimeria mitis
AAGCACGTGCGTCATCAGTATGCGGAGAGTTTGGTTGCAGATGGAAACTATCGATAGGCATAATTGTATAGTCGGAGGATGGCAGCGCCAGGGCTGTGTGGCTGGCAACTGCAAAGCATGCGTAACACATTGTAGCGTAATATGCGAATCGGAGATGACGTGTTAGTTGCGAAGTATATCTGCCGTCTGAGATTGCCATGCAGAGTTCCGTGTGACCTGCAGGTGCCTTTACGAACGGGGAAACAACAAAAAAGGCAGCACGCATGTTCGTGCGTTCGTAATTGCACTGTAGGAGTTTGCGGTACGTCGTCCAATCCTTAATGCCTGTGCACCATATCTTTCGCGACCTCCGCGACCCTCTGCAGTAGCTGGCCTCCGTCGAGAGGTTCTGGGTTGGCTCCCATTTGCTTATCTGTCGTACAGACGCATTATCTGATTGCCTCATCGATATCGAACCCTCATTACGGAGGTTGCACAGAGCTCTATTTATATGCGATGTGCAATTCATCGTTGTGTAGGTGCGGCTTCGGGCCTGGGGTTAGTGATCTTTATGTCAGCTGTAGTGTGTGTTATTTGGTGTATTGAATTTTAACCCAGTGAAACTTGGGCTACTGCCCAGCTGTGTAAGGTGCGATTGTCGTGTGTGTATACGTTGACCACAGTGGCGCTGTTGTCGCCTAGCAAGCAGCGACTTGGCCACCCGACCACATGCAACCGTCCTTTTATCTCTGTCCTCTCGTATCATCGTAGTGCAGCAGGTGCATGTGCCGATAGAAACAGTTGGCTGGAGTGGTGAGCCGTCGGGAGGCAGGAGAGTGCAGCTGTCTATCGGCGGCGGATTTTTGTGTGGACAATGTGCGCTACAGGCGTTTGCTGAAGGCACGCTTTGGCACAGGTGTTCCACGACGTTGACAGGCTTTACCTTTTCTGGAGCGGAGCGAATTCACGACCCTAACGTTTGGTTGAGTAGCGAGCCACCGTAACGACATCAGCGTGACGTTGGAACCCTCAGGGATGCTTCATTACCGTCTGTCTGGAGTTTTCCTGTGCCACTAGACGTTTAGTGTAGTGCCAAGCGTCCTAGGCGATATTGCTAAGCGTGCCTTTGTGCCTTGTATCTTTTCGGTTTCAATTTGTTCTTATCCTGTCTACTGATATTATTCTCTCGATAGGTTAACTTTTTGTGTACACGGATATATTGTATGCGGCAGTTAGCATTAGGTATATTCCCTATGGCTGGACTGGTTACCGGCATATGTGCAGTACAGCCGGGGTTGCGCTGCCCTGGTGTGACCGAGTTTGTTGGACGGGGATTTTTGAGGGCGGTGCTGCCTCAGGAGGGAGGCTGGTGCAAGGTGCTTCCAGATGTGGGCGGCGTAGCAGCGGCGTCGCAGCCGCTTACCATATAGCACCGTCAAGCCTGTTTGGTTACTGTGAGAGCAGGAGCCTCCGCGTATGACCGCTTCTAGGCAATCAGCGAGCCGGTAGAATATTTTTACTGTCAGTGAGGTGACTGTAGAAGACGCGCCTGCACAATGGACGGGCGCATCCTCCAAAATCGTACTGCCCTATATGCTAGGCTGGTAACTAGTTCAATTGGCATGTAAATTACGTATGGATTGAATTTATTGCGAATCTATCTAGGACTCTTTGTGACACAAGCTGTGCTTTCAACACATGCACTGTCTGCAATGCGTGTGCAGAAGCGCATTCAGGACGGGCTGTTTCAAGAGAAAACTGCATTTTACTCAGCATGTACTTGAATGAAGAAAGTACGCTAGAAGCATATGCAGTTTGCGCAACTCCTGCGGATAGTGGGAGAAGCCGCCGTGGAGCGGCATGGCGAATAGTTACTACATGCGCCTTGACATGTGTGCGTCATTCAGCCATCTGCGAGGGTGTGCGCAGCCTGCGGATTGTGTATTGCATTGCGGGTACTAATTTAACATTATACAACCGGATGTTACGGCGGGCCTGGCGTCTATAACTCGCCTAATTAGGGATGGGAGAACAAGGAGCTAAGTTGAATTTTATCCCATGAAGCTGGATGGTTAGCACTTCGTTGGGGCAATCCCAGTATGTCCGCAGGTTGCATTGTGGTCCTTCGTCATTTTGCGTCGGTGAGCAGACCTCGTTTTCAAGAGTATACGCAATGCTGCCGGCGTTAGAGCAGACAAATGCTAAGCTTA
>NW_013572073.1:0-154 GCF_000499745.2 Eimeria mitis
TGTATAATGTTGGTAGTGTTCGTTGTTTATATAACCATAGAAATACACAGAACGAGAATCAGTATTCAGGCTGCGCCCAAAAAAAGAAAAAAAAGAAAAAATAAATAAAAATAAATAAACAAAAACACAAAAGAAAAACATCACGAAACTTTTT
>NW_013572073.1:254-5656 GCF_000499745.2 Eimeria mitis
AGAAAAAAAGAAAAAAATAAAAAAATAAAATAAAAATATAAATAAATAAATAAAAATAAATAAATAAATTAATTTATTTTTCAGTTTACAAAGGTTTTTGTTCTCGCTTCTGGTGTATAATGTTGGTAGTGTTCGTTGTTTATATAACCATAGAAATACACAGAACGAGAATCAGTATTCAGGTTGCGCCCCAAAACAGAAAAAAAAGAAAAAATAAATAAAAATAAATAAACAAAAACACAAAAGAAAAACATCACGAAACTTTTTTTTTATTTTATATAAATATAATACTTTTAATTTCTCTTTTTATAGTTGAACTGAACCGGACCGCAGCCGACGTGAGGTGTACATACACCCCAAATATACACCCAAACCGATCTATATTTTCGTTTTTTTTTCGTTTTTTTAAAAATTATTTTAAAATATAATTTAAAATTCTTTTTTTATTTTTATTCTTCTTAATTTATTCCACAGAAACTCAGCTGCTTCATCGGCATGATAGAGTCGATATTGCCTATGTTGCTTCGTGTTTCCTTCTCTCAGCATCCACCACCGCGAGAGTGTTTTTCTTTTTAATTAAATTAAATAATTTTGACTCAATTAAAACTATTTTTAACAAAAAAAATAGAAAAAAAGAAAAAAAGAAAAAAATAAAATAAAAATATACCAGCCGCTCACAACCCCATCATCATACAATACCCCAACCTATAAACCTGAAACCACTACACGGGGCCACCCACCTGCACAGCGGCTGCGTACAGAGCAGTGCATGCAGAGCAGGGGGCTTGGCTACTCTTTCCTGGCTGTTTTCTCTCAGCAAGCGGGGCAGCTCGGTGTACTTTATACACCCCAAGACGGGCTGCTTTCTCCCTAGAACAGCCACAGGCGGTAGTGTGTTTGTGTTCAGGATGCAGGAGCACTCCGAGAGAATATCTGTTGCCATTTAGAAACTCTTATCTTCACTCTTTTTCTCTACTGCAGTGCACCTCGCATACACTCAACGACCTTCGTCGCCTGCATGCATAGCCTTCCATCCAGCCCCACGGAAACACAGCAACGTCTAACCCTCTATCATCTCTGCAGCATCATAAGGTGAGGCGGGGGGGGGCCGCCTCCTGGTCGGCGCAAACGGCGGTGCATTAGCCCCCCCCGTCACAACACCCCCCGACAGTGAACTTGCAAACAGCGCATGCGGGCTCACCTTTTTGGTGTACAAACTGAGAATGCTGAGAACCTGTTTACAGCTGATGAGACACCCGAGTATTTCTTCTGAAGAAGGAGAGGGGGGTGATTATATTTTCTATTTTATGGAGCATATGCGGTGTATTGAATCCTACTGACATGCACTGCAATACACGTTTTCCTCAGTTTGGTGAACAAATTGGCTGTGGAAAAACTAAGAAAAGTCAAGTAAACAAGACTATCGATAGAGCATGACATCGACGCACCACTCCTTGGTGACCGTGTGACTCTCAGTGTTGTCAGAGCTTCTCTATCAACTGCTCACCTCAGAACTGCCCGCGGAAAGAGGCAAGTAGTAAGCGGCTGCATAGCGGGGGGGGAGTCAAGGAGTGAAGGGGGTAGAACGCTCCCAGCTGGTGAGAGAATTACACACCAGAGAGAGGGGTCACATCGCTTTCATAGAAATAACCCAGGCATGCAGCCTACAGATATTAGGGAAGTGAATGCCAGCCCCGACCAGAAAAAGAAAAGAGACGAGAAGCTACAGCAGGTTGTGAGGACGGCGAAGCGAGCCGACAGGCGGCTCTGCAGCTTTTGAAATATTTTATAATTAGATATTTCAGACTCACGAGTACAGCTGAGGAGCTGAGAGAACAAGAGCCTGAGCAGACCCCCGGGGGAACTATCAAAGGGGTGAGGGAAACGCTCTGAATTCCTTACAACGCGGGGAGCGGCGATGGGGCCGAGAGAGTTGACAGCCGCACCGCACGGAGAGGTCCGCTGCGAATGAGCTCTGTAGCTCTGTACTTATCCGAGCTCCTCTTGGTTTTCAAGAGTACGTTGCTAGCGCTATTCTATGGGGGCTGGAGAGTGAAGATATCTATCTAAATCACGGCAAGAAGTTGCAACCTATCTGTATATCAACTGGAACTCTCTCTGCGGCTGCATCTCGCCGCCGGAGAGCGGGCACGAGAGCCAGCAAAGCTGTGAGCGTAGAGAGAGACCTTCATTCAGAATTGGGTAACCATAGCTGATACAATACTCAACGCATCGACCGCTTCACCACGAGAGAACAATCCTAACCACTCCTTGGGGGCTCAGTGCAGCCCTTCCACTAGCGCTCCGCTGAGCCACCCGCCGCCATCAGCCGCCCCCGTTGCAAACTATCCGTAGGCTCATCCGCATATATGGTGAGGAGCCTTGTACAGGGGGTGACGCCAGCTGCGGTGTTTGGTAGCTTTTGTTCTATGCGGGGTTTGCTTTCTGCATCAGATGAAGGAAGTAGACTCAGGCTGAGGACCCAGCTCGCACTATATGTATGCCTGCTAATCGAGGACAAGTGGGTGTTTAACGATTGGCTACGCTGTCAGTGTATGCTGGAAAGGAACGATTAAGTTCTCTTGCATCTGGGGTGGCTTGAGAGGAAGGAGTTGCAGCAGCGAGTGAGGCAACACCAGGACAGCCTGTCTCTACCCAACGGTGCCAACTCTACCGAGAGACCTCTGCCGCTCTCGCGGCCCCTCATCAGTTGAAAAAGTTGAGAACAAAGTTTTCAAAAGGAAGCAGACTGGCCGCCCCGCTCCTCACCACGAGTATTCTGGTTTGCCGGGTACAGCACCACAAAGACGCTCCGCCGGCGCAGAGTGAAGCGAACCTGTCTTGAGCTGCAGCTCCGCTCCTCGCTGCAGCTCGTGCTTCACGGCAACCCCAGATGCAAGCACAGCTGCGTTTTCGTTTGACTCGGGTACCCGTGCTGTAGACAGCTGCTGAGCACTTAACTGGGGCTGAGTAAGCAACCTGCATGCAGAGAGAAGCACTCGTAGCAACTCCAGGCAAAGCGGGCAACGCCTAGACCCTGCGTCGCTGGGCACCGGCAGCCTGAGAGAAAGGGGAGAGGTCAGTTGGTCTCTGGCAGAGTGTCGCTGCATGCGTTTGGGTGGTGCTGCAGCTCGGGGCTGTCTGGGTGAGGCTGAGGCCCCTCTCTTTGCTTGTGTTACGTTGATGTCTACGTTGCTTTCGGGATAAGGAGACGGGTGCTTGGGCTTTATTAGTTAGCTAGCGTCGAGTATTGAGTTTGTAGTTTATGTAGAGAAGCAGCAGATGAAAGCATTTATATTTCTTTTGTTTAGTGGTTGCTGATTGTGTCGCTGGTGGGAGACGAGAGCTCCGGCGTAGCAGTGTAGCTCTGCATAGAAAGAGGCAGTAAAAAACGTGTACTAGTTTGTTTAAAAAGGTTTATAGAGTTCAACAATGCATAAAAACAAATAAATTATTATAAAAAAAAATAAAATTGATAGTATAATTGTTGCTGCTGCAGCTGTACATACACCCCAAGAAGAAGACGGAGTCGGAGAGCGCGCAGTGCAGTGGCCAGCAGCTGCGTGAGCGGCATATAGAGGGATAAAAAGAAGAGTAAATAGCGGTATTTTTCAAAATAAATAAATTAAATAGATAAAATATTCTTTTGTGATTTATTTAAACTATTTATTTTATAGTTTTCTCTACAGACGCGACGCAAAGCGTTGCAGCTGCGGGTACGCAGCTGCGGTGTACAGGCAGCTAGGCGGTGAGTGCGGGGGAGGCTTATGCACGCGGCTGGTTTGTGTGTTTTTCTTTTGCTTTTGCGTTTATATTTTTATATATTTTTTGAATAAAAAGGTTTATAAGTGTTGAGAGAGTGTAAATATCTGCATGAAACGACAGAGAAGGGCACCAGGCACTCACTTTCTCTCTTTCTCTCCTCTCCCCCGAGCGGCTCCGTTACCTTAGAGTTGAATATAGACATTCTTAGCTTATTTTTTTTCTTTTTTTTTTTCTTTTTCTCTCTTTTCTCTCTTTATAAAGCCGCTGCGTGCTGCCTCTACGGCCGGGGCGGTTTTTTTTCTCTCGCTAGGCAAAATGAAATACCAGCAGCAACCCTCTTTAGGGGACGCAGAGGACCCTCACGGGCTCCATCTCTTTGCTGTTGCTTAGGACGTTCAAGGCTCCAGCCTGCCCGCTGGGCTCCGCAGCAGCAGCAGCAGCACAGCAGCAGCAGCAGCAGCAGCAGCAGCAGCAGCGGTAGTAGTAGCAGCAGCAGGGTAAGAAGGAGGAGGTTGTTTGTGCTTTTTCTGTTTGTTTCTCTCGTAGCTGTATTTTGCTGCTGCTCCGCCCGCAGCAGCACTAGCTGCTTCTCCTGCTTCTCTTCTTTGTGTCTTCAGCACAATGGCGGCTGCCGCCGCAGCAGCAGCAGCAGGGGAGCCCCCTGTGCAACAGCAGCAGATAGACTTTCTCTAGGTAGGGGGTTTTGTTCCTTCTGCTGCTTCGCCTAGGAGGAGAGGCTAGCATATTCAGGTGTATAGCCAGCTCGGCTTGCACTGACACGTCTATACACCCCAATTTTCTACTGTCTAAGCAGCTGCTGCAGCAGCAGCAGCAGCAGCTGCAGCAGCAGCAGCAGCAGCAGCAGCAGCAGACCTTTGAGGTGTACAGACACCCCAGCTGCAACGCAGGGGGAGAACAGCAAAACAGCCATCGGCAGCAGCCGGGGTTGTAAATAGACAGCAACTATATACAGCAACAGCAGCAGCAGCAGCATCATCATCAGCAGCAACAGCAGCAGCAGCAGCAGCAGCAGCAGCAGCAGCAGCAGCAACTACCGAAGATGATTGAACCAGCTATACACTCCCTGCAGAGGCCAGGCAGCTTCTACTACGGCAGCAGCAGCTCGCCGCAGCCATGGAGGCGTACCCCTCACCCTCTGCTCCATCACCACCAGTATCAGCAGCAGCAGCAGCAGCATCCGTTGCTGCTGCAGCAGCAGCAGCAGCAGCAGCAGCAGCGGGGTATAGAACGCTGCAGTGGTTCTGCTGCTGCTAGGAGACAGCTCAGCAGCAGCAGCAGCAGATTGGGGGGCTCTTACACCTCATCTATGACTTGTATGGCGGGTGTCCATACAACAACAACAGCAGCAGCAGCAGCAGCAGCAGCAGCAGCAGCAGCAGCAAAACGTAATAATACTCTACCACCTGTCTCCTCAAGCCATATACTAGCCACCAACCTGCAGCAGCTACACCCCGACAGCACCTGCTGCTGCCGAGACACCCGAACCTTCCTCGATGGTCTCTTTGCTGCTATTGAAAGACATATTCTTCACTCTGATCCCAGTGTATGTTTAGGGTCTAGGGTTTAGGGTTTAGGGTTTAGGGTTTAGGGTTTAGGAGGGGGGAGGGGGGGAGAGG
>NW_013572074.1:393-787 GCF_000499745.2 Eimeria mitis
CCTAAACCCTAAACTCTACCTTCTAAACCCTTCCCTCTAAACCCTAAACCCTAAACCCTTCGTTTCAAGCCGTAAACCCTCGTAAACCCTAAACCCTAAACCCTACCTTTCCGTGTTTTTGATCTTGCTGGTATTGCCCTTCATAAACCCTTCCATCTGCCCAAGCAAATCTACCTTCTCCATGCATTCTAAACCCTAAACCCTAAACCCTAAACCCTAAACCCTAAACCCTAATTTTTTCGTTCTAAGCCATTTTAAGGCATAAACCGTTCGTTTTAAGCGTATCTAAACCCTAAACCCTTGTAAACCCTAAACCCTAAACCGTACCTTTCCATGTTTTTGATCTTGTTGATATTGTCCCTCATAAACCCTTCCATCTGCCCAAGCAAATCTA
>NW_013572074.1:2015-2300 GCF_000499745.2 Eimeria mitis
CGCCAAAACCACCAAAAAACGGCGAATTTTTCAGGGTTTAGGGTTTAGGGTTTAGTGTTTATTGTTGAGGGTTTAGGGTTTAGGGTTTAGGGTTTACATCAGCCCAAGTAAATATTCCTTTTCCGTTTTTTTTTCCCGTTGAGTATTGCCCCTCATACTTGGCTCCATCAGGCCAACGCTCGGTACCCTGGCCGTCTTGTTTATCGTCTTTCCATTGCCCTTCGTACCTAAACCACAAACCCTCATTTATTTTATTTATTTATTTATTTATTTATTTATTTATTT
>NW_013572074.1:3094-3545 GCF_000499745.2 Eimeria mitis
AAATATAAATATAGATACAAATAGGTAAATATAAATAAACAAATATAAATAGAAATATAAATGAATATAAATATAAATAAATAAATACAAATAAATATAAATATAAATAAATAAATACAAATAAATATAAATATAAATAAATAAATATAAATAAACATAAATATAAAAATAAATAAATAAATATAAATATAAATAAATATAAATATGAATATAAATAAACAAATATAAAAATAAATAAATAAATAAATAAAAATAAATATAAATAAACAAATATAAATAAAAAAAAAATAAATATAAAGATAGAGATCTGACCATGTACGAATTTGCCTTTTCCTTGCGCCTTATCGTTCACCCACTGGCCCTCATATCTACACACAGCAGCAGCAGCAGCAGCAGCAGCAGCAGCAGCAGCAGCAGCAGCAGCAGCAGCAGCAACCACACAACATGCAGC
>NW_013572074.1:3645-3979 GCF_000499745.2 Eimeria mitis
ATGCTGCTGCTGCTGCTGCTGCAACAGCAGCAGCAACTGATGCTGCAGCAACAGCACTAGCAGCAACAGCAACAGCAACAGCAACCACAGCAGCAGCAACTGCTGCTGCTGCAGCAACAGAAACTGCTGCAGCAGCAGCACTAGCAGCAGCAGCAGCAGCAGCAGCAGCAACTGCAGCAACAGCAGCAAGAATAGGGTTGTTTCTTTTTGTCTCCATCTATCTTTTTTATTTTATATTTATCCCCTAGGGTTTATAGTCTACTGTTTAGTGGTTTACACTCTCTAAGCTTTAAGCTCTAGGGTTTAGGGTTTAGGGTTTAGGGTTTAGGGTTTA
>NW_013572074.1:4079-4189 GCF_000499745.2 Eimeria mitis
GTGCTGCTGCTGCTGCTGCTGCAACAGCAGCAGCAACTGCTGCTGCAGCAACAGCACTAGCAGCAACAGCAACAGCAACAGCAACCACAGCAGCAGCAACTGCTGCTGCT
>NW_013572074.1:4366-4545 GCF_000499745.2 Eimeria mitis
GTATATTGTTTATTCTTTATTGTTTATTTTTTATTGTTTATTCTTTATTTTTTAGGGTTTAGGGTTTAGGGTTTAGGGTTTAGGGTTTAGGGTTTAGGGTTTACTATTTTATTAAGCAAGGGTTTGCATTCTCCCCGATGGTTTATTCTGTCTCCCATCTCAACCCAAAACCCCAAAAT
>NW_013572074.1:4645-5074 GCF_000499745.2 Eimeria mitis
ATTTATTATTCATTCTTTACTCTTTATTGTTTATTCTTTATTTTTTAGGGTTTAGGGTTTAGGGTTTAGGGTTTAGGGTTTAGGGTTTAATATTTTATTAAGCAAGGGTTTGCATTCTCCACGATGGTTTATTCTCTCCCATCTCAACCCAAAACCCCAAAATATATATTTTTTTATTTTTAGTTTTTTAGGGTTTACGCTCTAGGGTTTAGGGTTTAGGGTTTATAAATACCTGGCTCCATCATCCCAGACCTGTACCCCGTATCCGTCTCTGCAGTCCCCTAACCACTCTCTACTCTCTACTCTCTATTCTCTAGGGTTTAGGGTTTAGGGTTCACAATCTAGGGTTTAGGGTTTGCTAGGGTTTACAAGGGTTTAGGGTTTACACACACCTGGCTCCATCATCCCAGACCTGAACCCCGTATCCGT
>NW_013572074.1:5174-5687 GCF_000499745.2 Eimeria mitis
CTATATTTTTTTATTTTTAGTTTTTTATGGTTTACGCTCTAGGGTTTAGGGTTTAGGGTTTACTAGGGTTTAGGGTTTATAAATACCTGGCTCCATCATCCCAGACCTGCACCCCGTATCCGTCTCTACTATCCCCCTATCTACTCTCTACTCTCTAGGGTTTAGGGTTTACTAGGGTTTAGGGTTTACTAGGGTTTAGGGTTTATAAATACCTGGCTCCATCATCCCAGACCTGAACCCCGTATCCGTCTCTGCAGTCCCCTAACCACTCCCTACTCTCTCCTATCTACTCTCTAGTGTTTAATATCTAGGGTTTAGGGTTTACTAGGGTTTAGGGTTTACTAGGGTTTATACCTGGCTCCATCGTCCCAGACCTGAACCCCGTATCCGTCTCTGCAGTCCCCTAACCACTCCCTACTCTCTCTACTCTCTCCTCTCTCCTATCTACTCTCTATTCTCCTCTATCTAGGGTTTAGGGTTTGCTAGGGTTTACAAGGGTTTAGGGTTTATACC
>NW_013572074.1:5787-6284 GCF_000499745.2 Eimeria mitis
TACCCCGTATCCGTCTCTGCAGTCCCCTAACCACTCCCTACTCTCTCTACTCTCTCCTCTCTCCTCTCTACTCTCTATTCTCCTCTATCTAGGGTTTAGGGTTTGCTAGGGTTTACAAGGGTTTAGGGTTTATACCTGGCTCCATCATCCCAGACCTGAACCCCATATCCGTCTCTGCAGTCCCCTAACCACTCCCTACTCTCTACTCTCTCTCCTCTCTCCTATCTACTATATACTATCTAGGGTTTAGGGTTTAGGGTTTACTAGGGTTTAGGGTTTACAAGGGTTTAGGGTTTATACCTGGCTCCATCGTCCCAGACCTGTACCCCGTATCCGTCTCTGCAGTCCCCTAACCACTCCCCCGTATAAACCGCCCCGTTATCGAAGGCTACTTGTTTTCTTATTCTCCCCCCCCCCACGTATTGTATTTCTTCGCGGGATGATAGTTCTTTCTGTATTATATAAAATAAAATAAAAAAAAAAAAAAAAGAGAGAGA
>NW_013572075.1:0-2869 GCF_000499745.2 Eimeria mitis
TGCTACGGGACGCGGAATGCTGCAGATGCAGCTTTTTTCATCTGCTTTTGTACGCTTCTGCAAGCAACCCGGCTGGTGCTGTATTTGTGTTTGGAAATGCAGTGCAGCATACTAGACAAGCAGCAAAATGACGTCGTTTGGTTCCGTTAGATAAGTAGTGACGTGCAGAAAAGACATCTCAGTACACGGAGACCATTGATCTCCTGCACCGTCGACATGCCATCGAAGTCTCTGCGATATGCCGTTTCATTCCTTGCACAAGGAGAAATCGTGCATAGATACCACAACAGAAAGCTGACACTAGATTGGAAAGTAGGCAGGTGTGGCGGCCGCTGGTATCGGTGTCCGCAGTACAACGGCCTCCTTCTCATGCGAGTTGGAGAGAGGGAAGCCTATCTCAAACATTCTCCTGTTGCTACAGCTCCTCTGGTTTGAGGTAAACTGAATTCCTTCCCTCCTTTGCAGGCATACGAGATCCTCGGCGATAGGAGAAGGAACAAATGGGGCTTTTTCTGGCGAAGGCCAGGAACCGAGAGGAATCTCTTGCTGAATGGGCGTCCTGCAGTCATCAGGAATCCAAGTAATGCTGCTGTTGCTGCTGCTGCTACTGCTGCTATTACTGCATCTTGCGTCTTGTCTCGGCTTGAAGCGGGCCTCCGGGAGGCCTTCGAGTGATGCCTCATCTGCAGCGCAGAGACGAACCCTCAAAAATTCTTGTGGCTGCGCTTGTGTATCGAAACGGCCGCCTGATTTTCATATCCCAGACCGTTTTTATCTCAACACAGGTAGCGGTATTGTTGTAGTACTGAGTGACGTAACGCCTAGTTGATAGCACCGACGCTAACCAGTTCTGCAGGCTCACCAGGAGAGAAGTCGCGCGGGTTAGGCGGAGGCTGCAGCGACGGAAACTTATACTCCTCCGTAGGCAGCTTCCGTTGCCTGAGGGCCTCCGAGTGACAGTTTGTGCTGTTTTCTCTTTTCTCTTCGGCGGAGGCGCTGTGGCGAGAGGAACCTGCCGCTGAAATCTTATTGGGGAGGCTGTTCTCGGTATCCGCGTCGACTGTCGGGGGCCTCCCTTGGCTTTCCTTGCTGTTGCTCTTTCGAGCGGGCGCAGTAGTCGCCTCTCGTTGCTGTTGGAGCTGTCGTGGTGGTTGCTGCTGCGGCTGAGCATTCGGCTGTTGCTGATGTTGCTGCACGCGCTGGTTGTGGAGCTGGGGCTGCATCGCTCACAAACAGGTGCATGCAGAAGGGTTCCTTTAGCAGCGGCTGCGCGAACCGCTGCATACGGAAATCTCGAAGCACAGCAACTTGAACTGAGATACGAACAGCCCCGCGCAGGTGAGCTTCGTGAGCATTGCTGACCTCTGGAAAAGGCGGGAGACTCAGGAACGAGGAACCCATTTGCTTCGACGCCAACGACGGCTGAGATAACATATGCATCAGAGAAACCGTTCGTATTCGTTCAACTGATGATCAAAAACACAAAACACGGCACCTTCCAGAAAGCAAACAAACCGAAGAAAGCGCAAGACTGAGGCATGTGATGCTTCCAACCTCCTGTGCAGCAACGCGCTGTTGCCTGGAGGCCTGCCAAGCAATCAGAAGCATCTGAAGCACTCTGTATTTTAATTTATCTCCTTTGTTGGTTTGAACAAATGCTTAGGGCGAAACAGAGAGGGAATGTCGGACGCTTTACCCGCGGAATGAAGTTGCAGGCCTGATTGGCCTCCTGCACATGCAAAAGAATGCAAAGAGCGAACTACTATGGTTGCTCGGGCTTACACACAGCTGCAGTAATATGAGCACATTGTTCAGTACACTTACACAAGCCTGATCAGCATACAGGGGAAAACAAACACTTTTCATTTTACTGTGACGCAAGGCGGCGGACCAAGGGTATGCTCGGTTTCCAGTCCGATATACAATACTCCTCTGCGATCCCGTAGAGGAGTTGTTGAATGTCGAATTCCGGGGGAGGGGCGAGAGAAAGCGCATGCACGAGCTGCGTAGACAGCGGAGAACAGAATTTATAATAACTCAACATCCAATAAGATGCTTCACTGCAAAAGCCTTTCAGTGTTGAAGCTGTGTGGTGTGTCTGGCCTGCGATCGTACTTTTGCTTGCGATGGAAAGCGACAAGGGTTGTGTGAAATTTACCTTAAAATGCACCTCTTGTTTTGCGTTCTTCACAGCGCTTTCTACGAAAACGTCTCCGTACTTCATTGCAAATTGCTTCCGGACTGTCCCAAGCTCGTCGATGTCTGCAGACACCACACGACAGCAAACGCAGCTAAACAAGATACTTTCAGCTCAACGTATCTGCTGCAGCGATGCGGCGTCGAACTGCAACAGCAGCTGAGCCAGCTGCGGCAATATATGCCGCTACAGCAGCAGCAAGCGTCAGCGACGCCTCTGAAAGAGCCGCGGCTGTTCTTTCAGAGGCAGCCGGAGCAGCACGAGGAGCAGTAGCCGGTGCAGCGTGCAGCAGTCATCGGGACAGCAGCGGCACTCGCACTGGCGCTGCACTGTGGTCTAAACATATTTCACGCGGCGAAGACGCTGCGTACTTAAACGCGGTTCGCAGTAGAGAAGGGTGTGGATAGGAGAAAGTAGGTCGGGAGGACACGAACGCTCCGTGGCTAGGTAGCTCTGCAGCTCAACACCCACGCAGTCTGCACTGTTTCTTGCTCTCTCTTTGAAACACGAAGAGGTCCCCCAACAGGGAACTACCTTTAAGGAAACCCATGGGGGCCCCCGACGAGAAAACCAGCGGGGGCCCGAAGTCGGAGGTCTCCTTTGCCGGAGCCCACTGGGGCCACCATAGACGAACAACCGAGAGAGAATCCACGGGGGCCCCCAGAGGGGGAC
>NW_013572075.1:2969-5058 GCF_000499745.2 Eimeria mitis
GGAAACACAGGGGGGCCCCTTCTCGACATTTGGAAGGGGCCCCTCCCGTATACGTTGGGAGGGGGAGAGAGGTGGATCTGATCTTGTGCTTGGCTTGCAAAGATATGCAACAAAACAAAGGAGGAAAAACATGTATCTGATTGAGGGGTGTCTGAATGCACTGTCTGCCTACGAGTCTTGAAATGAGGAGTTCACAGACAGTCACAAGGATCTCCATAGCCCTCTCTAATTTGTATTCGCGGAGCAGGTGTTCCCCTTTCAGCCTCGCCGCCTCTTCCCTTCCCTCTCTATCAGCACAACCACAAAAAAACAGCAACAGTGAAATACACAGTAAAATGCAGTGTGTCCTCTCCAGTTATCTAAAAATGAACATCAACATGGCAGAGAATCAATGTTCGATAGCAGGAAATGAAGTTATAATATCATAATATATTAATGATAAACATAATGTATATAAAAAATTATCCTCCAGTGTTTCCTGCATTTAACGCAGGCTTTGACTACGAATGTAAATACATAAACTATGGTATGTTTATTGGATAAATACATTACTGATGATGTATATATCATACAGATGTACATTTCATGACATGTCAGCCATCAGGATATATGCAGAAGTACGCTTTCTTTGCGCAAGAAGAGAAAGGGAAGAAACGCATACCGAAGGAAACCAGCGATTTCCTTGCGTTGAAGTCGAATGGAATTTTGCAATCTGTTGGTGCGCATGCGGGCTGCACGATAAACAACAGAATATTCTTTAATTCGAGTAAATGAATTATGCAGCAAAGAGGAGTAAAAGGATGAAGAGGGTAGTACAAGCGGCTGTGTTGGTCTCTGGTTCTGCTGCTCCCCGACTCGTATTCTTCTGAGGCAGAGAGCCTTCTAGGGTTTTTCTGTAGCAGCATTAAATGCTATAATAGTAGTAATTATTATTGTTATTACCCCGGCTGATCGCCATCTTCAAGCTCGCCTTGCACACTGCGCCGTCGAACCGGTCAAAGGGCCAACGCATCTTCATCTTGTTCAAGAAGAAACGAAAAAGAAGTTTATTTGTTGAGTGTACACTCAACAACAACACAGCTTGTGCTTGTGTGTAGGCTTAAAAGAGAAGAGAATGAAACAAGTGAAGCTGAACAGGGTTCATACAATGAAACGCCTGAGCAGCGGCAAACTGCACTAGAAATGCTCTAAAGAAACGTTGCTACACGATTATAATTAAAAGAAAACATATTAAAAAATGGATTGAAAAATATATTTCTGGTTCTATTACTGAATTTGAAATGATAATGAGAGCGATGAGTGACCCGGGACTGTCCGGCCTTCAATGAGAACAACCCCACCAAAGAAACACACCCCAAAATGTGTTAGCTGCTGAATTTTATTTTTATATATTATTTTTAAAAAAACATTTAAAAACGGAATACAAGAGCAGGTAGAAACCTAGAAAAGTGAAGGAGTAGGCAGTTCCCTTGGCGGGCGAGAAACGACACAGCTGAAGCGAACGACAACACTAGCGCTGAAAACAAAGATTTATTTAAAAACAAGAAATAAAAAGGAATAAAAAGTGAAAACTAAAAACATTTATATTCCTTCATCATCTGTACTGGAGAGACAGCCACTGACGACCAACGCCTTCTTAGCTTAGTCGGTAGAGCATTCGCTTAGTAAGCGAAAGGTCGCCGGTTCGATTCCGGCAGGAGGCTCTTTTTGCTCTACGCAAATTTATGATTAATATATGATACAATACATAATTATATGATGAAATACAAAATTAAATGTAAAATAACATTAATAAAATCATATACTCTTTATCTTACAGGCTGAGAACGATACTCAGCCCCCATGCATATCAACTCCGGTGTCTTCTTTACGCATCGCTCTGATCTTCCTACTGTATTTGTCTCCATACAACAATGTTATTCCTGTACAAAAGAATGAGAAACAGCAGCAGCAGAAAAATACAAAAACCATAACATTTAAGAATTATATTTTATAATTAATTAAACGAAGTAATTAAACAAAAGAGCCTCCTGCCGGAATCGAACCGGCGACCTTTCGCTTACTAAGCGAATGCTCTACCGACTAAGCT
>NW_013572075.1:5158-5574 GCF_000499745.2 Eimeria mitis
CTGCATTCTCTGTGTCTTTTGTTCTTAAAGAAAAACTTTTATGTGCATGCAAATACATCTTCTTTTTATTCCTTGTCTAGATCTTAACTGCACAGATCAATCAATTTAACACTGTGTACTATCTCAACTGAAAATGTTTTACTATTTGGGGTGCAAGAGAAAGAACAACAACCGCGAGCTTGATGCCTACCACCATAGAGCTTGGGGTTTAGGTTGACGAGCGGAACTCACCAGAGTAATGCATTATAAAACCTAGTAAACCAAATTAAATTAATTTCTGCCTTTGATACTATCAGAGCCTCCTAATACACATACACAACTATGTCCATATATATCTATATAAACAAGTAGCTATATATATATATATATATATATATATATATATATATATATATATATATATATATATATATATA
>NW_013572075.1:5674-5831 GCF_000499745.2 Eimeria mitis
ATACCCCTAGCTCCCCATAACCGCAGTGCCATACAGCAGTGCAGTCCGTATCCCTGGCAGAGCGCCTAATATGATCACTGCTGCTGCAGCAGCGAGATGCTGCAGCTTCTTCAGATTCTGCTGCTGCTGCAGCTGAGTCTGAAAAGGCTGCAGCAGA
>NW_013572076.1:1072-1602 GCF_000499745.2 Eimeria mitis
TTGCTGCAGCAGCAGCAGCAGCAGCAGCAGCTTCTTGAGCAGCAAATACACGCTGCAGCAGCAACAGATGAGCTCTATGCACAGCAGCAACAGCACCATATATATTAACTTTTCTGTTGCTCGTCCCGGGTGTATATACACCCTTTTGACTTATATTTATTTGTACTCCCGTTTGTTTTATTATATTATTTACATATCTTCCGTTTCTTCCTATTATAGCCCCTATTATACTTTCAGGTATTTGTATAGATATATCACAAGGCTGAGACAGCAGCAACTCCTCGTGCTGCTGCTGCTGCTGCTGCTGCTGCTGCTGCTGCTGCTGCTGCTGGTGCTGGTGCTGGTGCTGCGGTTGCTGAAAGTTGTATGGTGCTGCTGCTGCTGCAGGAGCAGCACCAGCAGCAGCAGCAGCAGCAGCTTGTGGGTGTATAGGTAGAGAAGAGAAAGGGAGAGAGAAGCTGAGTGGTGTTTGTGTATAACAAAGAGAGAAAGAGTTGGATAGAGGAGACAAATGTTTATAAACAACATAC
>NW_013572076.1:2973-5830 GCF_000499745.2 Eimeria mitis
ATGGAGATCGAAGAAATAAAAACAAAAAAGAAAAATAAAAAAGAATTATAAATCAGAATAAAAAAAGAAAAAAAAACAAAAAACAGCAGAGAAGGTGATGGTGATAGAGCAGGATAGAAGGAAAGAAAGAAAGAAAGAGAGAGAAAAAAATATATTGTATAGGTAGGGGGGGGCCAGTTGGTGTGTTTCGGGGCTCGTTTGAACCATAAATATGAAATATATTCGATAAAAATAACAAAAATAATAAATTTAATTCAAATTACCGTTCTTTTTTCCTCTTTTTGGTACCTAACAAGCTGCTGCTGCTGCTGCTGTCTATCGTACCAGGCAGAGCTCTCCGCTCGCTGTGACGCCGTGTTGATATTTGGGGTGTATGTACAGCTCAGCAGGTGCGTGTTTTTGTTTGTTTTTTTTCTTTTTTTTATTAATTTATTAAATTTAAATATTAATTATATTATTTTTTACTTTTTAAAACACTCATACAGATAAAAAATACACACAAACACACTCAATTCTACCTCTCGATACTATACTAATACGACCGCAGCACCCGCCGCAGCTGCGGTGTCTATACACCTCAAGCTCACAAAAAAAAAAAACGGAGAATAAAGTTTTAAATGTTTAATAACTTCTCACTTGTTCTTTTTTTATAAGTTTACTGTAAACAGAGACAAATTATTTCTTTTTTTTTTCTCCGTCACTGCACCGCCCGAGACAGCAGCACACATACACAGCCTGCTCGCTGCCTCTCAGCAGCTACAGAACCAAGCAGCAGCATAGATAGATAAACCCGTACACTAAAACTTTACAAAGCCCCAGGCCCCCTCCCCCTTTCCTGAGGCTCCATGAGCACCGAGCTCGCGGCCTGTGTGCTGCGGGGAGGGGGTAGTAAGGGGTGGGGTTGCTGCACAGCTGGCTGCTGCTGCTGATACAAGTCAGCCTCTGACGGGGGAACACAAGCAAGCCCCAACGAAGCTTTCTCTTGCTGCATGCTTTGTCTCTGAGTATACTTATAGAACCTTTGCATGCACCGGCCGCAGCAACAACCGCGTCGCCTTCGTCTCCTTCTACTGGTAAAAGGAGATTCAAGTGAAGGGAAAGAATAAAGGAAACCACGAGGGAACGAGAGAGCCCCAGCTCTCCCAGGATGCTGGAGGGGCCGGGGGGTGAGGCCAAAGCAGCGTGGGGCAAGGCACGGAAGAGACAGCGAAGAGCACAGCGGGGCCGCCGTAGGAGTAAACTTATTCTTAGTAGCGGCAGCAGGAGCAGTGCTAGTAAGAGAGACACTGCAGGGGAGAGAGGCCCTGCTCGGGCTGCTGCTGCCGCAGCAGCCCCGTAGCCGGTGCTCCGCGAGCACGCCCAGCTGCGGCGGGGCGGGCGCAGAGCCAACAGCCCCCGGAGCGATGGGGGGAGATACGATAGACAAGCACTGTGGATAGAGGTTCTGCATGCGGTGGAGGTGCTGCGGTGCCTGTTGGCTCTCCAGCTCCCCCGCACACACACACAGATACACACACACACACACACACACACAGACACACACACACACACACACACACAGAGATGCACACACACACACACACACACACACACACACACACAGGCTGCTGCTTAGGGGCCCTGCACGACTCTGCATTAGCGTGCTGCTGGGCGTCTTGTTGAGCCTTTGTTTGTAGCGCAACGAAGCAAATAGAGAGTTACCCAAATCTCCAGATAAGTGTCATCGTAGGAGAGATGAGAGCCGCCTGTAAAAAGCCAAGAGGAGAGGGTTCCCCGCCCCAAGAGGGAATCCAGAGGAGAGCTCGGGGCCATCGTGTGCGGCCCGTTGCAGCCTAGAGAGATTAAAAAAATATGTTATATATAAATCAATACTCCGTAGAACCCAGCGCGCAGAAGAGTAGAAACTTCTTCACACTTGCAAGACATAAACAGCTGCACATACAAGACACGGGGCCCCTTATATCATGTGGGGTGGGGGCCCCCGCCGCCGTGGTCAATGGCTGCGGGGGGCCCAGCAGAGCCCGGGGATGTTCCGGGGGGATCGGTTCCCGTGGGGGATATTTTGTATGGCCGCTGAGCTGCAGGCTGCGGCCTCTCCGAGAGTTAGCCCGCGCCTCTAGAACCTCTGTATCCTCCGCGGGTGGTTTCTCTCGATGACGCTGCTGCTCTTTCTCCAGCAGCAGACGAGAGAGCTGCGGATACACCCGAAATTTTTTTTTACGAAAGCGAAGCGGATAGTATGTTGAGACCACCCCGTTGGCGGGGAGAGAGAAAGATGTAAGCTGGTGCATGGAGCTGAGTGCAGAGCAGAGAAGAAAAGGCTCGATCCAGCCTGCAGTGAATTTCTTGGGGGCCTCCTCGGCCTCCTGCACTCTGCGGGGGCCTGCAGCTGCAGCAGCAGCTGCAGCAGCAGCTGCAGCAGCAGCTGCAGCTGCAGCAGCGCCAAGTCGCCCGGGTTGAAAGTAACTGCTGAATCTTTTTTGTTTGAGTCTCTGGCGTTGCTGCAGCCCCCGCTGCTGCGCGCTGCATGCAACAGGCGGAGACAGCGGCCGTTTGGGGCTGGCTTGAAAGAACCATCGGCTCAGATACGGGAGCTGCCTGTACACCCGAGATGCTGGGGTGTATGTATCCCGCATGAGAGAGCGTACTGTTGTAGTATAAACCCCTTCAGCAGAAAACAGAAAGTAAAGAGAGAGAGAATTATATCTATTCTTTTGGGTTTAGGTTAGGGTTTAGGGTTACCGCACCCAAATGCTGCTCCTTCTTATTTCGTTTCTCAGTCTCTGCTCTCGGGTTGGTGGCCGTGGTAGTGGTTTATTGCGTTTGTTTATATATATATATATATGTATATATATAT
>NW_013572077.1:0-2737 GCF_000499745.2 Eimeria mitis
TCCTCCGAAACCAGAAACACCAGCTTGCGTTGGGGCCTCCGTTTTCTCTGCCGAGCTAGCCAATAAATGCGCAATGAGCTACGGGCTCCTCATTCTTCCTTCCAAGGGCCACGACTAGTTACACAGTTGCGATTAGTCGCACAGCCGCCCGGCCCCCCGTCCGCTGTTGCTGCTACCGGCAAAACAACTGCCATCATGCATAGCAAATCATGCGTCAACTAAGATTCTGCCGCGCAAACGCATATCGGGGTGTCCCGATATCCCGCCACAGTGGACAGCAACAGGGAAAAGCACCACCGAAAGCAAATCGAGCTCTCGTTGCTGCTCGCACAGTAGCTCTACTAAGCTGCAACCATGCACATACACACCCACGCCTGTCACGAGTGCAGAGAAATTGTAGCACTACCCACAGATTCCAAAAGCAAGTGCGTTTGCTACCAATATCATACTTTCGGGCGAAAACAGCTCGCTGTCGTCACGCCAGGGAACGCGTCGCCAAAGCAAGGCGTTAGACGTCCGCGCGCAAACTGCATAACTACATACTGCTCAGCCTTTCGAGCCCCCCACTCTCCTCCAAATGCTGCGCATGCTCTTTCCAGCAGACGAAGCTGCTTTCACGTAGAGCACGTGCACGTAACGCCAGTTTAATGCCAATTGGAATAAAGCAGCGCGCTGCATGGGGCGTCGCTGTGGAATCTCTCCTTGATGAAAAACCAACAATAATCCGATGTGTTCAAGACATGCTCGAAACATTACATGCTTGCAGACCGAAGGTCTGCCGACTGTGTCTGCCTGATACTCTACGTTGGAATGTAATGACCAGTTCGCTGCGATATGAACATCCAGAAGGACAATTAGTGATGCATTCATAAATTGTGCCTACGCTGAACACAAAGCAGCATAGCAAACCCCTCCAAAGTAAAGTCAGCTGTATGCACTACGGGTTCTACTACCTTTCGTTTCTCATGCGGTATGGAACCAGCCACAGGTTTCAAGCTATCGCGTGCAAACCCAAAGCGCATTTACAAAATTTGTGTTCGTCGCGCCCTCTGGCGAGGTCCCCTCTTCTGTATGCCTCTTCTCTGCCGAACGACAACCATCGTCCACAGCAAGCTGGTCCTCCATACTTCTAAGCGCTTCGCGCACATCACCGCCTGCTCGGTGCCGCCTTCCACCCCGCTTTGGCCTGCAGATATAGTGCCACACCAGCATATCGAGACCGTATCTAATCTTAGACTACTGCTTCCGAAACGCATGCTGTACAACCAGAAACACACGCCCGCAGTAAATACCAAGGGCCAGCTCGCTTCAATCAAGAAAAGCACCCACGTCTTCCCGCGCTGCAGCTGCCTGAAGCTCCATGCATCCATACAC
The DNA here is from genome assembly GCF_000499745.2 of Eimeria mitis. NCBI lineage: Eukaryota > Apicomplexa > Conoidasida > Eucoccidiorida > Eimeriidae > Eimeria > Eimeria mitis. Next base: position 1,375 of record NW_013572077.1, read on the forward strand.
ATATACACGTCTGCTCGCGTACCGGCTTAAACGTATCAGTACTCTAGGCCAAACCAGCAACATGCATTTGCTTCGCGTGCTTCAGAAGTGCAAAACACTGCTAGTTCAGTTTCATGCGGCCCATGCACTCAACTCTGGATTCCTACGATCTGCATCACTGCTGGCTAAAATAGCAATATATCGCAGAGCCGAAAAACGAATGAGCTCACTGCAGCAGGAAGCGCGCGTACGCAACCTGCAAAGATCCACGATGCTCACACGTGCAAGCCCCCCATCTCACCATTAGATACACCGCATACCCCCTTCGGAAATCTGAACGGGCTTCAGATAGCCAGAAGCTACCTTGACGCCAACTGCAACATCACGAACGGTCGCGTTCTTTTAGAAAGCCAACGATAATCGAACTTGTCCAAGGTGTCACAGAATGCTTGCGTGCGCGCAGACCGCGGGTCGGCTTCTCGTCTACTGCTGCCTACTATGTTGGAATACTATGGATATTTCGCCCTCATATGCCGACCGCGAACGCATATTAGCTACACAATCGCAAATTGCACAGCATCCCGGGCGACGCTGCTTTGCAAATCCTCACACGCCAGAAACACCAGCGTGCGTTGCGGCCTCCGTTTTCTCTGCCGAGCTACCCAATCAATGCACAATGAGCTACGGGCTCCGCATTCTTCCTTCTTACGGCCATGGCAAAACAACTGCCATCATGCATAGCAGGTATGGTTAGCGCTACTCCTACGTGTTTGACATTAATCACCGCGTAGTCCTTGCCTCCTCCGGGGAAGCCCGCTACGCATACAGGCTAGTAGCACTAGTACCTACTCCGGACGAAACCCAGCCTAGCGAGCCCTGCCAAAAAAGGGTCACCCGCCTGCGTGATGAGTGCTGCTTTACGTTGTGTTTCAGAGCAGCATTGCGTAACGGGGTGTGCTTTCTTTTGTGCAAAGGCCGTGAACATTTCCGAAGTTCTTGTTCATCTATCTGGCATCCACACTCAACTCGTCGCTATTCCTCTCCTCTGTAGTGCAGCTACCATCAACAGGGCTGGCCCTCCATACTACTCGGCGTTTCACACGTATCACTGCGTGGTCGACGCAGCCTCCTCTCACGCAGTGAGCTACAGATATACTACCTGACGAGAATACGGAGATGATTTACGATGTTGGACCCTGCCTCACAAATGCATCTCCCAACGCCTGAAGGAAACTTCCCACTAGATAACAAAACCGAGCAAGCTTTGGTCGAGAAAGCCTCCCACTTTTTCGCTCACTGCAACTGCATACAGCTGCTTGCATATATATATATATATATATATATATATATATATATATATATATATATATATATATATATATAT
>NW_013572077.1:2768-5559 GCF_000499745.2 Eimeria mitis
CCTCATACAAACTTAAACGTAACCATATCCTCACCGGGAGAAGTCATTTGCATTGCCTGCTTCAGAGTTACGAATGACTGTCTTTGCTGCTTAACGGTCCGCAAACGCACAACTGTCTGTGGCTTTTCAGATTGCGCACCCTTTCAGGCAAAATCATCTGCGGATCGCAATGAGAAGGAATCGGCTCACTGCGGCAGAACACGGGCGCACACAAACGGTCAACACCCACAATTCTCGCGCATGCAACCTTTGTAGCAAACGGCTACGCAATAAGCTACGTGCTTCGCATTCCTTCGTGCAACAGCCACGCGGTTTTGCGGAGTCCGTGTGAGAGGCGCTGTCTGCCGCCGCCTGCCTCGTCTGCTGTTCCCGTTGTCCGCAAAACAGCCACCACCATACATTACCGAGCTACCCTTCAATTCTACTCAGCGGTCAAGACAAATCCCCCTGTAGTCGTTCCTGCCTTCTACCACGTGTTGCGCTCGACGCATACTCTACCACCGATTCCCGTGTGTCGTTTGCAGGCTCGGAATCTTGTTATGCGCACAAGCGCACACCGCAGCGGCAAAGCATCTTGTCGCAGTACGTACAAACGATGAGCGCTATTTAGGCAAAACGAGCTTCCGCTTCTTCCTGCACTACATATCGATAAATCTGCACGGACGGAGGTGCGCATTCATGCCTGAGAGCACAGTGCCAGAAACAAAGAAATAATCGTGACCGTCCGAACAAATGTGATCATTTGTGAGAACGTACTTGCTGCGCAAGGCAGCAGGCGATCGTGACGCCAAACAATGCTTTGCCACACTTCGCCGGTAGAGTCGCTCGCACAAACTGCAAAACCCCGCGGTGCGCACACGCGCGCGCCTTCAAACGTCCTTTAGCCCTCAGCCAATTACTGTGCGTATGCTTCTCAGCATGCGCACCAGATCGTGTGCACGCTTAGCGAGACGAGCAGGAGCTTTGGTCGAGGCGCAAACAGCTGAAGCTGATTGCATGGTGCTCCCCCCAATGAGAATGCAAAAAGCTGAACGCGCGCATTATATGCCGAGCAGGCACAGCAGGCAGTGGCACATTCACCAAGTGCACCTTCGCCGAACACAAAGCAGCATGACGGGTCTTGAGCAAGAGGGAATATCAACTTCCCCTAAGGACGCTGCTTCCTCTCGTGCTGACCAATTTCCGTCGTCCGCAAAACAGCCACCACCATACATTACCGAGCTACCCTTCAATTCTACTCAGCGGTCAAGACAAATCCCCCTGTAGTCGTTCCTGCCTTCTACCACGTGTTGCGCTCGACGCATACTCTACCACCGATTCCCGTGTGTCGTTTGCAGGCTCGGAATCTTGTTATGCGCACAAGCGCACACCGCAGCGGCAAAGCATCTTGTCGCAGTACGTACAAACGATGAGCGCTATTTAGGCAAAACGAGCTTCCGCTTCTTCCTGCACTACATATCGATAAATCTGCACGGACGGAGGTGCGCATTCATGCCTGAGAGCACAGTGCCAGAAACAAAGAAATAATCGTGACCGTCCGAACAAATGTGATCATTTGTGAGAACGTACTTGCTGCGCAAGGCAGCAGGCGATCGTGACGCCAAACAATGCTTTGCCACACTCTGCCAGCTTTGCCACACTCTGCCAGAAAAGTGGCTTGCACAAACTGCACAACCCCACGGTGCGCACACACGCATGCCCTCGAAAGTCCTTTTGCTCGCTGTCGAATACTGCGTACGCTCCGTGCAGCAGATGAAACAGGTATCGACTAAGGCTGGGGAAGAAAGCGCAAGTTTAACGTGGACTAGATTACATGCAATTGGCTGCATGATGCTTCTTCTAGAACTGCGTCGCGTTGGAAGACAAATGAGAATTAAAGCAGATCAAGATAACTACCTGCTCCAGATATCATGCTGCAGCTGACGGAAGACGAGCGTCTCGCTTGCCCCTGCCTACTGTAGGCACTTTGCCGATATATGCCGAGCGGGCACCCAAGGCAGTGGAAAATTCGCAAATAGCACTTTCGCGAAAAACAAAACAGCTCGACAAATGTCGCCTATCGAAAAGCTCCACGTTGCACTACGGGTTTTCTTTTTTTTTCATGTTATCGCATAGCTACACAATGGGCTACTGGTTTTGTAGTGTGTAGTGCAACAGCCATGCGTATTTGCGCCATTCCTGTTAGAGGTGCATTCGGCTTCCACCCGCCTTCTGTCATTTCCCTTGTCCGCAGAACTACGGAACCTAACCGAGCGGGCCTTCAATCCTACTCAGCGGTCAACACGAATCAGCCTGTACTCGCTGTTGCCTTCTACCACGCGTTGCGCTAAACACATGCTTCGCCACCGATTCTTTGATATTTCTAATATCAGAATGTCCATCGTAAACGCGTGGTGCAACGGGAAAATACCCTAGCCCAGTAGACACAAAGGTCGAGCACTCCTAAGGCGAAACGCGTTCTCTGACATTCTCCTACATCGCAACTTCACAAAATTGCACGCATACACGTGCGCGTTATGACGTTGAACAACAGTGCCTGGAAGGCAACAGTACCTACGACTGTCCCAAGCAAACTCCATTCATTTGTAATGGCCTACGTCCTGCGCAAAGCGCTGTGTGACTCCAGATAATGCCTCGTCATACTCCTGCAGCAGACGGACACAGACTGCATAGCCACACGATGCGCACACACTCAAGTCCCCTAGATCTCCCCGAAATACAGTGTATGCTCCCTTCGCGAGGAGCTGGCTTCAAGGGGGGCAGGCGAACCGAGTGCAAGTGTATCGTCAAC
>NW_013572078.1:0-691 GCF_000499745.2 Eimeria mitis
CTTGGCCTCCTGGGACAGCGACGAGAAATCTCTGTAGCAGCTCTATTATAGTGGGTGGCGTCATGGTCTTCTTTTACTGGGGGATCGTGGCGTTTTTGAGTTTTAAAAATCATAGCCAGTGTAGCTCGCTTCAGCACTGCGCCGTGATCCTTGTGGAATTGGTACGTTTTTCTACCTGCGTGCAAGCTGGGAACGGAGGGCTAAGTAAGCGTTCAACGATTGTCTAGATTGCTAGCGCATGCAGGAAGGCGGGAGTCGCTGTTCATGCTTGTGATGCCTTGCCGCACTAGCTACCGCAAGGTGCGCTTTAGCACACACGTCAGGCCGCCTGTCCAATGTCCTGTAGCATTCTCTGTTCCAAGTTAGGACAGGAACCAACCCTTTGCCGTATTAGACTGCTTGCAAACATATATATACGTGCAACAAGTGTCTGCAGCTATAATGCACACAGCAAAAAGTGCTTGGTTTGGCTCTTATGTGAGGCTGCCTTGCAGTATTAGTTGAAGAGTGTAACGCTAGTTCTCTGGCATTTATCTGACCAGAGACGAGCCGCAATGAAGCCAAAGACTTAAAGCAAGAGTTTCCCAAAAGCAGCTGACCTCCTTCCGCGGTACCTAGGCTTCCTGGGCGTTGAGCCCAGGGCCAGGGTGTCGCGGGGAGGAGGCAGTCAGAAATGGGGTTGCAGCGCACC
>NW_013572078.1:749-3861 GCF_000499745.2 Eimeria mitis
TCTTTGCTGCATGCTTTGCCTCGTAACGAACTTGTATAACGTTTGCAGGCGCTTACGCTCAGCATGCCAAAGCCGTCGATAGGCTCCTGAGCTAACTCTGCGCTAACTCATATTACACAGAGAGGTACGCTACGATTCATAGCAGGGCGCCTCCTCCTCCACAACAGCAGGTCCTGTGTCGCCGAGCCTAGAACGACTGGGAATGCGTGAGAGCAGTCAGCTGCTTTTAGGCAACTCTTAGCTTAAGCCTTCGGCCTTCTTTCAGTCCGCGACTGTCATCGAATAACCTCGAGGACTCTCGTTACACTTGGTAACACCGCACTGTTTATTGCAGGAGGCACGAGCAACGAACCGTGCTCCTCAGGAGTAACGGGACCTAGTTTGCAGCAGCGAATGAAAAACAAGAAAGCAAAAAACACTTGTGTTTCAGTTACTGCCTAAACACCTTACTAAAATCGAACAAAAACCTCAGCCCTTCCCTCTTGTGCAGTGGATATTGACCATGATCTGGCCTTGGGTGTGGAGGCGACCCAATTTCGTGAACATCATCGAGCAGAAACAAACTCGATTTCGATATCCCATCCGGAGAAAATCTTTAACGCTTGCGTGACGCGACGGTAGGCGCCGTGTGCGTAAGTAGAAATACGCGCATCAGCTACAGACTGTCCAAGTTACAAGCGTGAGCTGAGACAGGGTCAAGAGAGTCACGATAAAATTTCCCCAAGAGAAGCTGACATCTCCCTCATACCCGGGCGTCTTGGGCAAAATGGAACACAAGCCTATCCTGGTGTGTAGGGGAAACAGCTTGTCGTGAGTTGCAGCGCACCTTGCAACTCGTGCTGCAAGGCAAACTCTCGTGGAGGAATGCCAAGGTCCCCTGTTGCGGGCTACACGAACACTGTAGGCAATTGTTAAACGGTCTCTTGGCGTTCAGGAGCCAGCCTGTACGTAAGAAGAGAAACGCCTACCAGCTGAAGAGAAGCATTGCTACATCTGGGCAGAGCATGGGTAGTGAGAACTTTCCGACCTCTTCGCGGGACTAAAGCGAGCAGCAATGAAGCCAAAAACATGAGGTCAGAGCTTTCCCCAAGCAGATGATCTCCCTTCCCTGTCTCCATGCATCCATGATGCTCTGCTCAGGGCCTGTGGTTGCCGGGAAAGACGCTGGCCAACAGGAGTTGCAGTCCACCACACTGCAGCTGGTGTAGTACACTGCCGTAACACGCACCGCTGACACGGCCTATACCTAGCTACCATATAACACAACGGAGCTGGTCTGCTGCACTATAGTGAAGAAGTAACGTTGTCAATAGTTTTAGTGGGCGTATATTGAAAGGAAAATTGGTTAATTGAGATCCGAAACCTCTGACCGTACCCGATCACCCTCCCTCAAGGGTGGTCGTCCGCCAGACCCTAGAACCGTAAAGGGGGGTCTGCGTACGGGTCGCGGCGTCCTTGCCGTCCCTCTTACTTACGGCTTAGCCTCCGTAGGGAAGGCGGGTTCCCTATCCTATCAATTTGCCTACTATTGACTGTCGCCATTCACACTTTTACATGCAATTAGAGGCTTTTCGTCATTGTTTGCCCACTGACCGACTCTGATTCATCATTGTAGTGCCAGTGCACTACAACTTCCCTCCGCGGTCGGAAATTTCTCGCCTTCGGTCGGAAAACTCTCGTCCTCTCTTGAACTCCCTCAAGTCCTATCCCGAGAAGCCTTCGCTACATCCTCCCTTTGCTTTCCGTACTCCTGGCTCTCCGTAATCCCGATCCTCTTTTCCCCAGTATTCGTGCCTCCTGAATCCGCCCCTGAGCTTCTCCATCGCTTGCTGACGTTTGGGGCCTATTTTGTGGTTTCGGGGTGTCATGAGGCGTAGGTGATGCGACTGCCGATGGGCAGCGTGCCACCTCTCCCCCTTCTTGGCGTACAGGGGTGTGGTCGGGAGGCTGAGGAGGATCTACGCTGTCGCTGGCGGCGACAACACTCTGCTGGTCCCGCTCCGCGCCCCGTGCGCGTTTATAATAGCGGCGCCAGGCACGGAGGATGGACGGACAGTTGGTGAGGTGTTCTGCCGGTTCCCAAGTCGCGCGGTCCTCGGGAGCTCCGCGCCACTTGACGAGGTACTGTGTGTCCGAGCCCGAACCGCGCTGATTCAGGATGTAGTCGACTTCGTAGGAGTCAGTTGGGACGCCATCTGGACCTTGTACAGGCAGCCAGCCGACTGCGGCCTCCTTTGCTTGCATCATCGGATCCCTGGGGCGATCTGGTACAAGCTGCGACACATGGAAAACATTGTGACAAGAATAGGTGGAAGGGAGCGCAATACGATAGGCAACAGCACCAATGCGTTCCAGTACAGGAAAGGGACCTCGGAAGCGGGGCTCCAACTTGGGGCACTGGTTGAGGGGGGGTAGATGGCGGCTGCTGATCCAGACTTTGTCGCCAGGTGAGTAGCGGACGTCGCACCTGTGTGCGTCCGCATATTGCTTCTGCTGCCATTTGGCTTTCAGGATATGTCCTTGCGCTCTGTCGCATAACTGCTGGAAGATTTTTGTCATGGGAGGGGTGAGCGTCGGATCCAAGTTTCCCACAACATCTAAGTCTGCTGCTGTGATCGGGTTTTGCCCGATCATGATCTCAAACGGAGAGAGCTCCGTCGAAGAGTGGCTCGTCGTGTTGTAGGCGAGCTCTAATGCCGGTAAGAGACGCTCCCAGTCCCTCTCGTCGGTTTGTATATATGTTCGGAGCATCTGCTCCAGAGTGCGGTTTACCCTTTCTGTTTGACCATCTGACTGCGGATGGTGGGAAGAGGACATCGCACGTTTTATGTGAAATCGTTGGCAGAGCTGCTGCCACAGTTGGGATTGGAAACGAGGGTCACGACCAGAAATGAGAACGTCTGGGAAGCCATGATAACGAATTAACCGATCCGCAAGAAGTTCGATTGTGTCTGCTGCTGTGGCTGTTTTTCTGGTAGGGATAAAATGGGCCATTTTACTGAGCGAATCGACGAGGACAAGGATACTGTCGTTTGCCGCGCCGGGTGAGTGGTAAGTCCGTTATAAAATCTAGGCTGACGTGGCTCCAGCGCCTAGACGGGACGAGGAGGGG
>NW_013572078.1:3961-4781 GCF_000499745.2 Eimeria mitis
GGAGGAGACCCGCTTGACGTTGAGAGATAGCCTTCGATGCCCTACACTGAACACAAGACGCGACATAAGCAGCAGCGTAGGCGCGCATACCAGGCCAATAATAAAGCTTACTAAGAGACAGGAGCGTCTTGCGTTCCCCGCGATGGCCCGCCGTTACATGGTCGTGGTGGCGGTAGAGGTGAGAGAGGAATTCAGGCAAAGTTGGGGGGCAGATGCGCCATAGGCCATGGATGCAGACATGTAGATAAGGTCGGCAGAACTTGAAGCGGTAGCGTCTGCCCTGAAGCTGGTGAGGAAATTCCACCGAGTCCTGTCGGTCTGCCGCAAGAACGATATCGCGAAAAACGGGGCAGCGTTTGTAACCCTCCTCCCAGCGTTGGGGGGTCAGGAAGTCTGATACCGAGGGCGAATCCGGAACCGACTCTGTGTACGCGGTGACGACCGGCTGCTCCGTGCTCGGCGGGGAAGTCGGAGAGGCCCGAGGGTTGGGCGTACGCGGGTGCGTTTCCAACGTAGCCCGGGGCTGGGTCGGCAACCGGGATGACGGGCCGGGGGATGAGTGACGTCGAACGCTCGCTCGTTGAGAGCGAAGTGCAGCAATCGCCCGAAAGTCGATACGAGGTGAGTTGCCCGAGGAGGAGCGGGTGGGGTAGCGGGAGGTGGGGGGCGTGGGCGCTTCTCGAAGGTGGACAAGAGGGGTTAGGGGAGGATGAGCGCTGTTGGCTGGTGCTGCGGGTGTCTGGACATGGAATCGGCGACTGTGTTGTGGGCGCCTTGGAGGTACGTTATGGTGAGGTGTGGAAAGTCCGCGAGAAAGTCC
>NW_013572078.1:4826-5648 GCF_000499745.2 Eimeria mitis
TTGCTGCAGCTATGTCAATGCTTGGTGATCCGTGTACGCTGTGACCCGAGCGCCGCGGAGAAGATGACGCCATTTGTCTAAGGCTGTGATAAGAGCGAGTAATTCCTGGTCGTAGATAGAATACCGCTGTTGTGTGGGACTCATTACTTGGCTGAGAAATCCCACAGGTTTGGCATCCTGTTCCAGAACTGCCCCGATGGCATATCCGGACGCGTCCGTGTAGAGCTTATATGGTTTAGAAGGATCCGGGATATGCAATGTTGTATACTCAGAGAGGAGTTGTGTAGTGCACTAGCACTACAAGTAAATGCTAATAATACGGATAGATAAATTAGAAGATATAAGGAGCGAGGACGAAATAAGTATGACGGAAACTATTAATCCGAGCCTATTTAGCCTAATCTAACAAGTAGTCTGACACATTACCATAATAGCAGATTTAAGGGGAGAACGGGGGCAGGCACAAGGTAGCCAGGGACGGCCGCACCCCGCGGCGAGCGGCCCTTGTGAGCTTGCAATGAAAAGGGGCGAGGGCCCGTGTGCGGGACAGTTCTTTGAACTGGGAAAACGAGGAAATCTATTTTACTTGAACTGAATTTTGACTAATAATCCTCTGTCACGAGAGATCTATCGCGTCACAGTCCGCAACCTGATAGGGACTAAGTTAGGAGAACACCCAGAGGTCAAGGTCATTACAAGTTGCTTAAGGCGCCGTACGGCTGCTGTGTGTTTTTCTGTCCAGGTGAATGTTGCGTTCTTTCGGGTTAAGTCAACTAGAGGTCTTGCTACTTCAGCAAACGTAGGTCCCATAAACATGCGGCA
>NW_013572079.1:0-4118 GCF_000499745.2 Eimeria mitis
TTCATACCGCCACTTCATAAATACGCGGAATGCACATATACATTCGTGCCTGCTCTCATACATGCTGAAAAGTAAACGCGTGCATTTCTGCGCCGAACAGATGAGTTTGGGCCGGATGCGCAAAACTCGGCAAAGACTGCTCTATTTAGCGGACAGTTCGTATTTCCGCAACTTTGGTTACTAACTATGTGCATACTCCCTGACAAGAACACCTCGCGATCACAGCGCCAAAGCAGGGTTCGCAACCGCACGGTCGTAGACGAGCGCACCCAAACTGCACAACCGCTCGGTGCGTCCACGTCCGGGTAGACTAACTCGCTGCAGAAGCATAAAGTCCTGGTGCACGAATGTGCAGGTTAACAGCAGCCTTTTTTCAAACTACGGACGCGATGTGAGTTCGTTCTGAGTCAGCCAGCAAGGGAAACAGAAACAAATAAGAGATCTGGTGAACACTACAACAAGTGGGGCACGAGAAGCACAACGCATGGAGCGACAGCGATTGGCCTCCCCCTGTAGAACCGCAGATTGCATATGGGTCGCGAAGGGCCATACCCATATGCGCAATCCATGTAAATCGTCCTTCCGCACCGTCATCCTCCCCTGGAGCTCCGCTGCTCTCGTCCCTTGGAACCCAGCTACCACCATAGAAACGTTGGCCCATACTCAGTGCATCAACCACTTCTTCACAACTCGACGCCGCTTCCCATCAAACTCATGCGACATTTCACTCTCAACAGGCACTGCCACCGTCGGATACTACAGGGAGAGATAGGCACTTGATCTGTCCTGCATACTCATAACACAAGGGCAGGGACGCCCAGGCAAAACACATACACCAAGGCGTGTCCAAGGGGTTCCTATATTAGCGCCTCCACCTCTGACAACGCGAAACGATTCCCGAATACGCGTTCGACTCAGGCCAAACGCCGCACACTTCAACACCTGAGTGCAACATCGCGCGCCAAAATCGCTCTACTTCTCGTGCTTTAGCCGCGATGCGCACTAACCTGGTTTACGACATCAGCGCAACTGCGCAACCGCCAGTAATACTCACCCAAGTGGTTTTGCAGTAACGCGCTGCAGATGCACTACCTGGCCCATTCAGTGAAATCACCTGCGATTGCAGGCTCTTTCCCGCAAAATCCCGTCGCAGAGACGGACAACCCCGACACACCAAAGCCCGAGGAGAGCATTTCTATATCAGAAACAAAATCCTAATTCGTTTCATACCGCCACTTCATAAATACGCGGAATGCACATATACATTCGTGCCGGCTCTCATACCTGCTGAAAAGTAAACGCGTGCATATCTGCGCCGAACAGATGAGTTTGGGCCGGATGCGCAAAACTCGGCAAAGACTGCTCTATTTAGCGGACAGTTCGTATTTCCGCAACTTTGGTTACTAACTATGTGCATACTCCCTGACAAGAACACCTCGCGATCACAGCGCCAAAGCAGGGTTCGCAACCGCACGGTCGTAGACGAGCGCACCCAAACTGCACAACCGCTCGGTGCGTCCACGTCCGGGTAGACTAACTCGCTGCAGAAGCATAAAGTCCTGGTGCACGAATGTGCAGGTTAACAGCAGCCTTTTTTCAAACTACGGACGCGATGTGAGTTCGTTCTGAGTCAGCCAGCAAGGGAAACAGAAACAAATAAGAGATCTGGTGAACACTACAACAAGTGGGGCACGAGAAGCACAACGCATGGAGCGACAGCGATTGGCCTCCCCCTGTAGAACCGCAGATTGCATATGGGTCGCGAAGGGCCATACCCATATGCGCAATCCATGTAAATCGTCCTTCCGCACCGTCATCCTCCCCTGGAGCTCCGCTGCTCTCGTCCCTTGGAACCCAGCTACCACCATAGAAACGTTGGCCCATACTCAGTGCATCAACCACTTCTTCACAACTCGACGCCGCTTCCCATCAAACTCATGCGACATTTCACTCTCAACAGGCACTGCCACCGTCGGATACTACAGGGAGAGATAGGCACTTGATCTGTCCTGCATACTCATAACACAAGGGCAGGGACGCCCAGGCAAAACACATACACCAAGGCGTGTCCAAGGGGTTCCTATATTAGCGCCTCCACCTCTGACAACGCGAAACGATTCCCGAATACGCGTTCGACTCAGGCCAAACGCCGCACACTTCAACACCTGAGTGCAACATTGCGTTCCAAAACAACTCTGCATCTCGTGCTTCAGCCGTGAAACACACTAACCTGGCAAATGACGTCACCACAATTTTGCAACGCGGTGCCCACGTTATACGTACCCTCTATGCAAGCACATCCAATCAACAGATGCGAGAAAAGAAGGTTTTATCACGCAGACTGTGTAGACGTCCGGGCATGTGCAGACGGCCAGCGCACTTCCAAGGCACCCATCGACACTTTTAGCACGTGGGGCATGCAGCTTACACCCCTCAGAGAGCAGTTCCTCAACCGGTTCCGCAGAAGCAGTATACATATATGCGCATCTGGAGGTGCAGCGCAGCGCAACTGTGGGGGCGCTAAACCGATGCATGGCGAAAGCCAGCTCCAGTACAATGTAACTGCCCCCATGATGCATCTTCGCACAACTGCTGCTCCTTGGGGGGCCAACAACAAGGAATAGCACCACCTACCCGACGTACGAAAAACCTCACACGCCTGTAGAACGATTGACCACTTCCGCTTTGACATTGCACAACCTCTGCAGGCCTTTAAACAAGAATCTCACCGAGGAACAGCGACGCATTCATGAATGACATTTTCACGGGAACCTAATGTCTCAACTAGCCTCGCGAAATCAAAACAAGCAGTGCCCTGACATACGCCTTCAACGCCCGCTCAGCCAGATAAATGAACAGAATTGCTCGGTAAGGTATCATCGCCTGCGGATGAACTGACGCTTGTCTCCTTTCCAGCAAGGCGACTACCACCCTTCACAGCTTGGATTAACGCCAACGCGCCAGCTCGTCTACCACAGCTGAGAGTGCCTGCATTTGATAGTTCTGGCTCGAATAAAAAGATAAAAAGCAAAAAACTCTCCTAGATGTTGTGCGCTTCGGATCTTCGCGGCTCTGCTTCTTTATCATGTTCATGATATCTCGCCAAAACAGAAATCGACCGCAATGTCGGAAAAGGCTCCTTTATACAGAGGGCGTGAAAGCGAGCAAACAAACCGTACAAAGCCTACGACGCCCATACGTGCAGGACCCCTACCACTCCGCCAAATACAGCGTGTACTCCTTTCGGCGGAGAGAGTTGATTTCACCCAGGGCAAGAAAACCAAGCCCAAGCCTCATAAGAACTGCGAAACAATGAAAATGACTGCAAGACGAGCTGGTGGAAGACCAAAAGGGGTCGAAAGTGTTCAATACATGCACCAAATACCATGCAGGAGGAGACGGAAGGACTGGATCGCCGTTGCCTCTACTTACAGCATTGGGGCGCTGTGGAGGTTTTAAGGTTATATGCCGACAACGCGTGTCAGGCAGTGGCACACGCACCTTGCGATTCCTCCGAACACAAAACACTTCTGCGAATCTGAATCCGAGCCCTAAGCCGTTCACCCTGAGCCCGAAACCCTAGGCCCGCACGCGTAAGCCCTAGACAGTAGCTCTTGAACCCTAGACGGGTTTTTGTAGGCCACGAGCGAACCTGCAGTCTATAAGAAACACCAGCCGGAACAACGGGTTTCGTTTTATCTCGCGTCGCTGGATTACTGCATAACGACTTGCGGGCTATGCGTTTTTAATGAACGTGGGATGAACATTTTCTACAATTTGTGTTGAAAGCGCCCTGGGCTGTAGCGACGCTCGGGAATGATTATCTGCCCCAAACGAACCACCATCATGAACGTCCTGGCTACCAATCTACCTAGCAAGGGACACACGCGAGCGTGGCTGTCTCCTACCGCATTTCTCGCTGCGCCTATGCTGCGTCCCCCGTTCAGTGAGGTCGCCTGTGATGGCCCGCGCTGTCGCAGAGACGCCTTGCAGCGCTGCAACACCCCGCCCCAGAAGATAAAGAGCAAGAGCACGGCTAAACCAACAAGAGCTCACACGCCTGTTCACGCTGCATATCCAGAACGTTCCATGCATGCGCATGCACATCCATGCCTGCC
>NW_013572079.1:4218-4582 GCF_000499745.2 Eimeria mitis
TGCTCCTGACCGGTCGCTTGCCTCCCGTTGCCTCTGCAGTTTGCAGTAGGGTGCTATGAGCGCTGTCTCCTACCGCCTTTCTCGCTGCGCCTATGCTGCGTCCCCCGTTCAGTGAGGTCGCCTGTGATGGCCCGCGCTGTCGCAAAGACGCCTTGCAGCGCTGCAACACCCCGCCCTAGAAGATAAAGAGCAAGAGCACGGCTAAACCAACAAGAGCTCACACGCCTGTTCACACTGCATCTCCAGAACGTTCCATGCATGCGCGTGCACATCCATGTCTGCCATCAAACAACCTACAACGTTAACGAGCCCATACCCGCGCCACGCAAATGAATTTCCTTCTAATCTCGTACTGGCTGGGCAA
>NW_013572079.1:4645-5647 GCF_000499745.2 Eimeria mitis
CTACACATGCCTATCCCTCGTCCTTTTGCCAAATAGTGCGTACACGCCTTTCGGCGGCTGGAGCTGAGCTCGGGCAGCGCAACTGAACCAACCACATGGAACATACTAGCTGCGAAAAACTGCACCTGGATGGAGGGGATGCTCTTGCCGACTCGCACCGGGTTGACAGCCGTTAGGCTGTCAACAATGCTCAAGACGTGCAAGAAACAGCATGCGCATGCTGACCGACCGCTTGCCTCCCGTCACCCTTGCATTTTGCAGTGTAGTGCTGTGAGCGCTTTGCCGTGAGCTGCCGAGTGCGCACGAAAATATGTGACGTCCATGAATTGCACATACCCCGACCCGCCAAAGAGCTAAGCAAATGTACGCAAGGAATAAGCACATGCATCCCAGGACCTGTCATGCAAATGTGTGCCGCAGTGCCAAAGCATTCTGGTCCACTAGACACAAAAGAAAAGCACTGCAAGGCCAACCCAAACTCTTAAAACGTCCGTCACTGCAACTCCATTGATTTGCAGACATGCACGTACGCTTCTACGGCCGAAATCACAATGCATGAAGGCAAACAGTATTCACGACCATCTCCAATATTATGAGATCCTTTCTAGGCCCGTGCATCCTCCACAAGGCAACGCGCGATCCTGACACCAGAGAAAACGTTGCCCACCTCGGTCGTGAACGCGCGCACACAAAGTCAATCGCGCCACGATGCCCACACATGCGCAGCCTTTACCTCTCCGCAAAATACAGCTAAAGAAGTACCACAATTCAAAGCAAAGCTTGCGCGGTGGTGTGTTTGGCAGGAACCAGCGGGTGCTCGCCGTGAACTCCTCTCACCTCCCACATACTGCGCTCCAGATATACTGCCTCATCAATTCAGGTAGGTCGTTTGTAATGTTAGAATATGTCTCGCAAGGGCATCTAGCAATGCTGAAACAAGTGCAAGCTATATACAGAAAGCAAAAGGGTGCGACTGGCTGCATGGTGCCATGTACTGAAGCC
>NW_013572080.1:0-1405 GCF_000499745.2 Eimeria mitis
TGAGAGATGGAGGCACTACGGTAGAAGCAGTTGAGACTGGTCGCTTTGGTGTATTTGTTTTGCCTGGGTGCCCCTGCTTTTGTGTTATTCGTGTGCAGGACAGACCACATGGCCATAGCTGCTGTAGTATCCGAGGGGGCCAGTATTTGTTGAGTGTGGCATACCGCAGGAGTATGATGGGTAGAGGCATTGAGTGGTGAAGAAGTGATTGATGCACTGAGTATGGGTCAACATTTCTATGATGGTAGCCGGGTTCGCAGGGGCGAGAGCAGCGGAGCTCCAAGGAAGGATGAGGATGCGACGGTTTTCAGGGATGGCGCATATGGGTATGGACCTCGATGGCCGATCTGCAAAGTACGGCTCTTCGGGGGCAGGCCAATTGCTGTTGCCGCATACGTTTTGCTTTTTGTGCCCCATTTGTTGTATTTGATAAGAGGTTTCCAGACGTTTGACGTTTGATTCGTTTTTTTTCAGCACAAGCTTGCATCACGGGTGGCCGCTCGTGGAAGTGCCGAGGGGTCGCCGAGGAGTCGTGCAGTTTGTGTGCGCACGTCTACGACCTTGCTGTTCCGAACCCTGCTTTGGCGCTGCGATCACGAGTTGTTCTCGTCAGGGAAC
Organism: Eimeria mitis; assembly: GCF_000499745.2. Classification (NCBI taxonomy): domain Eukaryota; phylum Apicomplexa; class Conoidasida; order Eucoccidiorida; family Eimeriidae; genus Eimeria; species Eimeria mitis. The sequence goes on from NW_013572080.1 coordinate 619, forward strand.
AACTCGCGATCGCAGACATGCACGTACCTAGAAGCGTAAGCGCACGTCTGCAAATCAATGGAGTTGCAGTGCAGCAAGTTTTAAGAGTTTGTTTTGGCCTTGCAGTGGTCTTCGCTTTCATGTAGTGGACCAGAATGCTTTGGCATTACGGCGTTCATTTGCGTGACATATCCTGGGAGGCATGTGCTTATTCTTTGCGTACAGTTGCTAAGCTGTTTGCCGGGACGGGGTATGTGCAATTCATGGACGTCATATATTTTCGAGCGCACTCGGCAGCTCACGGCAAAGCGCTCATATCACCACACTGCAAAATGCAAGGGCGACGGGAGGCAAGCGGTCGGTCACCATGCGCATGATGCTTCCTGCACGTCCTGAACACTTTTGACAGCCGTTAGGTTGTCAACAAGGTGCGAGTCGGCGTGAGCTCCCCGTACATCAGCCTGCAACTTTTCGCAGTTAGCATGACGCTTGTGGTTGGTCGAGTTGCGCTGGCCGAGCTCAGCTCAAACTGCCGAAAGGCGTGTACGCACTATTTGGCAAGAGGATGAGGGATACGCATGTTTAGTTGTTGTCGGATTAAGGAGTTTGCTTTCGTTCATGTATTTGCCCCGCTGTGGACATACCTCTTCTGGCGTTGCGATGCCACGGCACTTTGCCCAGAAAGTACGGGATTAGAAGGAAGTTCATTTGTTTGGCGCGGGCGTGGGCTTGTTTACATTGTAGGTTTTCTGATGGGAGGCATGGATGTGCATGCGCATGCATGGAACGCTCTGGAGATGCAGTGTGA
>NW_013572080.1:1505-2449 GCF_000499745.2 Eimeria mitis
CAAGCCTGTTTTGCTTTAGCCGCGCTCTTGCTCTTTGTCTACTGGGGTGTGGTGTTGCAGCGCTGGAAGGCGTTTGTGCGACAGCACGCGCCATCACAGGCGACCTCACTGAACTAGGGACGCAACATAGCCGCAGCGAGAAAGGTGGTAGGGGACATCGCTTATAGCACCCCACTGAAAAGTGCAGGGGCGACGGGAGGCAAGCGATCGGTCAGCATGCGCATGATCTTTCCTCCGCGTCCTGAACATTTTTGACAGCCGTTAGGTTGTCAACAAGGTGCGAGTCGGCGTGAGCTCCCCGTACATCAGCCTGCAGCTTTTTGCGGTTAGCATGGCGCTTGTGGTTGGGGCAGTGTTTGTTGAGTGTGGCATGTCGCATGAATGTGATGGGTAGAGGCGTTGAGTGGTGAAGAAGTGATTGAAACATTGAGCACGGGTAAGCGTTCCTAAGGGGGTTGCTGGTTTGGAAGGGGCGAGAGCAGCGGCGCACCAGGGAAGGATGAGGATGCAACGGCTTTCAGGGATGGCGCATATGGGTATGGCCCTCCATGGCCGATCTGGCCGACCTGCAAAGTACGGCTCTTCGGGGGCAGGCCAATTGCTGTTACTGCATACGTTTTGCTTTTTGTGCCCCACGTGTTGTATTTGGTGAGCGTTTCCCAGACGTTTGACGTTTGACTTGTTTTTTTTTTCAGCACAAGCTTGCATCACGGGTGGCCGCTCGTGGAAGTGCCGAGGGGTCGCCGAGGAGTCGTGCAGTTTGTGTGCGCACGTCTACGACCTTGCTGTTCCGAACCCTGCTTTGGCGCTGCGATCACGAGTTGTTCTTGTCAGGGAGTATGCACATAGTTATCAGCTGGAGTTGCAGAGATTTGAACCGTCCGGTGGCTAGAACAGTGTGTGCCGAGCTTTGAGCATCCGGCCCAAATTCATTTGTTCGGCGC
>NW_013572080.1:2549-12668 GCF_000499745.2 Eimeria mitis
ACTTACGTTTCAGCCTGTATGAGAGCAGGCACGAATGTATATGTGCATTCCGCGTATTTATGAAGTTGCTTTGAAACGAATTAGGATTTTGTTTCTGATTCAGCCGTGCTCGCTTTGGGATTTGGTGTGCCGGGGCTGTCCGTCTCTGCGACGGGCGTTTGCGAGAAAGAGCCCGCCGTCACAAGTAATCTCACTGAATCGGCGATGCAGTGCACCTGCATCGCGGTGCTACAAAAGCACTTGGGTGAGTATTAATGGCGGTTGCGCAGAAAAACGCAGAGCCTGCAGTCCACGGTGTAGCTACTGAGCATAACAAACAAACGCGGACCCCTTTGCGTTGGCGGGTGGTTCTGGTGTGGCGAGATTAGTTGAGTTTTTTTTCGTCCGGAGCAGGTGCAATTTATCTACGTGGCCCTGGCATTTGTGCATGCCATTTCACGGCAAATGTTTTGCAGCAGAGTCTCCACACTTATTAGGGACAACCGCGAGAGAATGAAGCGTGGTTCATGTGTGTATATGTATCTTTGCTCTTGGCCGCTGGTCTTCCAACAAGAAGCGGTTGAAGAAAGAACTTCATGCTGGAAACTGCATTCTTACGCAGCCAGCACTAGGCGTCTGTTTGGTTGGTTTGCCATGATTTGGACTTGTTCCTTCCGTCGAAAACGGTATACGCAAACCTTTGCGCTCTCGGGAAGCTGCATATGTGAGCATCATGTGACTATGCAGCTCGTCTGCTCGCGTCTACGGCTGCGGTGTGTCTTAGCCTTCGCTGCGTTGCCATCGTTCGCTGCCTCGCCCAGGACGTACGGCAGATACATACCAAATTCTATTGCTTTGTACGTGGTTAGATAGGCTCGCGTTTCCGGAATTTGGGTGGCACACATGGGTGTGCGCGTGCGTGCGTGCAGATTTACGGAGTTGCAGTGAGATAAGAAGTTGGAGCCCGGTTTGCTTGAACCGCGCTTCCCTTTGGTATATACTGCAGCCGGACGTTTTGTCGCTCTTGAGTCTACAGGCGAGACAGAGTCTGGTATTGCAGACGATTTCACTAGAGCGGTGAGGGAATATATGCATGCCGCGATACGGAGTTTGACGTGCCAGCGTGTACGCGGTGATTTGCGTCAAACGCTTCGACGTACTGATGTACCGTCAGTTGTGTATGATGAGGCCTCTTCTCCGGCGATTGGCAATTGTGAAGGGCGGGCGGCGGGCGGCGGCGCGGGACAGGGCCCCCAAGACGATTCGTGCCAGTACTTACTTGCGCAAAATACTACGATGCCCATTCATTGTGCAGCTGTTGAGTAATGCAAAGGAAAGCAGGACCCGTAGGGCATATATGCGATTCTTGTTTGGCGATAATAGTCAGGCTGTTTTGTGTTCGGAGTGGTTTGATGTGGGTAGTTAGGCTGTATTGGGTGTGCGATAGTGCAATTTGTGAATATGTTGGTAGTAATGTTCTTCCCTTGAAAGAAGAGAAGGCATGCTGAAGTGGATGTTTCTTAACTCAGACGCGCATACAGTTCATGCGCCTGCATGCAGAGGCGATGCGGCAGTGCCTTCCTTGGTTGCAACCGCGCTCTGTTGGGCCCAGCAAGTATGCAAACAGTTTTGCCGACAGTTGGGAATGTGCACCGAGGCCAGCAGTGAGCAACATAAGCAGCGGCTATGAGGCGTGCTCAGGGCATGCGGCTTATCTGGGCCAATATTCTAGGTGCATCTTATCGTGGCCACAGTACTACGGCAGGTCATCTATGCGTCCGGAGGCTCGCGAGTTTCCAAACAAAAAAACTGCAGTGGCAGCGGTAAGCTCATTTGCTTAGCATGCGCATATAAGTAAACTCGCGTTTCATGCACTTCGGTGGCAGTCATGGATGTTTATGTGCAGACATGCACATTTATGTAGTTGCACGTTGAGACGATGTAGGAGCTCGTTTTGTTTTGACGACTTTCTTCTTTGGTTAGGAGGGGGGGTGTTTCTGCGTCACCGCCTGCAATTGCGAGACAGAGTCGGAGATTGCAAACGATTTCACTGAACGCGCGTGATAGCGGATCTGGAGCGGAGGACGCCGCTGGAGGAAGCAGCGACTGCGCGATCAATTGTGCGAAGCACTTAGAAGTATTGATAGCCAGTTGTTCGAAAAGCTGCATGGATATGCAAGAAGCTATGCACATCTATATACTCACTCATATTTAAAAAAATGAAATGATACGCTGTGATTGCAAGAAGGACAAGCACCATGAGCGAAGAAAAGAGTTGAGCAGTCTGCACTCGCGTAGGGCAACGGCGCGACAAACGCTTGTCTCGCGTGGCGATCGTCCGCTGTCTTGGCAGGGACTGTGCAAACACCAAGCAACCAGGATTCTTGAAATGCGGAGGCTGAAAAAGCACTGCAATTTGCGGCAACTCTGGAGCACGCGAAGTCAATGCATCTTCTCGGCGCGTTTGCGGGTACTGTTGCGTTTCAGGATGTATGAGAGCATAAATTGATGTGCATGTGCATGCGTGCACATTTGCGTTGGAGTGTGAGATGAAGTTTGAGCTTATTTTGTTGTGACTGTGATTGTATGTGGTACTCACTGGGACGTGGTGTTTTGGCGCTGGGGAGGGGTGTTTCTTCGCTGCGAAGGGCGCTTGTCAGACAGATTTTGACACTACAGACAATTTCAGCGAATGCATAAGGCGGTGCATGGGAGGTGCAATACCTAGTTGGAGACTGCAGCGCCTCCGCGGTGATTCTTGCTAACTGCTTAGTCGTATTGATTCACATTCCGCTTATGTATGATGGTAGTTGATCTGCTGGGTACGGCAGTAGTGAAGGGCGAGCCGGTGTCGACGACTTGGCCAGCCCAAACCGTGTAAATACTCATAACACCTGGACGAAAGGACGCGGCACCTGTAGCTCACTGTGTTACTGTTGCGCAATACAGAGTAGAGCGGCGCCCGTAACTTAGATAGGGTTTGTGTTTCGGCAAGGTCCTTCAAGATATCCTTGGTTCGGAGTAGCTACAGTTTATGAAGATGTAACCGATGCGCGTTCGATTTCATCATCGCACGGTTCTTAATGCACCGACATAGTTAGCCGAAGCTAGCTGTAGGCAGGCTTTCATTCTGCACGGATGTAATATTTGTCGTGCGGCATGAACATGCTCGATTCCATGCCCGCTGTGTCGCGAAGGCTTCTCTGGCACTGCGATCACTCGCCGCTTTGTCCAGAGATAATGCACCTGATACGGAGTTGAGAGTTCATAGAAGCCTCCCACAGACGAAGAAAATTCATCTTCTCAAAGCCGTCATTGGCACTATTACGGTTCAGCCTGCGCGTGCATGGGTGCAGATATACGGAGTTGAAGTGTGAGAAGATGTGGGGCTCGCCTTCCTTTATTGGTGCTCTTCTATAGTATTCACTGGGGCAGCGTATCTTGGCACTGCGTTACACAGACAAAGTCCGACCCTGCAAACGGTCTGCGTGAATTTGTGAGCGAATACACGTGCAGCGAAATACGCGGGTACAGACAGAGGCGACTACAGGATGGCTTAGCAGGCGCTCAGCAATAGTGGCATCCAGTGCAATTTTGTATAATTGTGGATGTTCTACGGGGAAGCAGATTCGTGACTGACGACCTACGCAAGACGGCGCGGAATACACGAATGGTCTAAATACCAACTGCACCCGCGCGAGAGAATGCGGGACCTGGCTCTCATTGCGTAGCTATTGGGCGAGACAAATGCAAGCGGCGTCGACAGCTCAAACTGGTTTCGCTGGTTCGGTGAGCCTACGTTGTGCTTTAAGGAGTGGCAACTAATGAATGGGGCGTTGAATTTTGTTCAAGCTCGGCATTTCACGGCACGGTGATCAATTAACTCCGACGCGGTAGGCAGGAATACACCTCAGGCCCTTTTTCTGCATTTGTAAGTTGTGGTTCCTGTACATCTTGAATATTTGCGATTTAGAGTGGTCTTCCAACAGAAGGCGATTCGACAAGTATGCACCATGAAGCCAGAGGCGCTTCCTTGCAGATGCTACTAAGGCTCCGTTTCATGTGCATGGCCTGGATGAACCCAGCTCCAATATCCGAAAGGGGTATACAGAGTATATGCCGAAGAGATAGGGCGCCTGCAGTTGCGAGCACAGTGGGCATCTGGACTTTATGTGTGCGGTCGGATGCGGCTGCAATGCGGCGAAACCTTTTCTGGCGTGATGATCGCTCGGTGGTTTACGCAGAGTGTGCGCCCCTGAAAGCGATGGCTTTTTTTCGCGACAGTCGCGGACACTGTAACAGTACAGGCATTGTGAGTGGGGGCATGGCAGCTTGCTGGCATGCGTACAGAAGCGTGGAGTTGCGATGCAGGAAGAAACGGGCGCCCTTTTCGCTTTAGCGGCGTTTTTCTCCTGTATCGAATTTGACAGGATGTTTCAGTTTTTCTCTATGTGCCTGGAAGAATGGTTTTGAGAAAACGCACGGCGTCACGGAATCGGTGGCGGAGTATGGGTTTAGCGCAATACGTGCTAGGAGGCAGCAACGAATGCATGGTAACTTGTGTCGGCCGCTGACTCGTGTAAACGAACAGCCTGGTTTTCTGTGATGTTGCTTGTTCTGCGGATAGTGCAAATAGCGAAGGGCGGGCGGCGGCCGACGACGCGTGCAACTAGTGCCTGTGCAAATGCGCATCTCTGCTATGCGGAAGACCACAAAACCCGTAGCTCATTGTGCAGCAGTCGGGTAGCAGGAGAGATAGCAAAACCGTGATACAAGCCGGTGCTTTTCGTCTGCCAAGGTTCGTCAAGGTTGTCTGAGTCTGGAGGAAGTACAATTTGTGAAAGCATCGCATATTTTGGTTCGAGGTCAGCATAGCACGACAAAGTATCCACAGCACTCTAACACTGTAGACAGTGGCAAAGCGGCACAGGCCGTCCTCCTGGTTGCACGTGGCGTTTCTCGCAGCTGCTAAGCGTGTTTGATTACCATTTCTCTTCCACGAAGAGGAAGCAGCAATTCCAGTAGAACGGGCAATGCCGCCAGCTTCACCTTTTTGCATTTCGTACGCAGCTTGCACTTTTTTCGCGTACCCTTGTTGAAATCCGGTCCGTCTGCTGAAATGGGCGTACACGCTATCTGGCGCAGACATAGGGAATGTGCATATGTGAGCACCGTGCGGTTATGCAGTTTGTGAGCCCGTGCTTTCTGCTGCAGTGAGCTCATTCTTTTTCCGGCGTTGCGATCGATTTGTATTCTGGACAGAGAGCGTGCTGATTCGATCGAACCGTTGTTGCATGGTTGCGAAATGCGACGCAAAACGTCTTTACCAAGACTGAAGCACGGGAAGAGAATGCTTCATGCGTGGAGGTTTGGTTACCGTTACGTTTAAGCTGGTATAGCAGCGGGCACAAATAAGTATACGCATACTTGCAGCTCCCTGCAGTTGCAGTGCGAAAAAAGATGTTGGAGATTGTCTTCCCTAGGCCGTGCTTGCTGCTTGTGTTTAGTGGGGAGGCGCGATTCAGCGTTGCTGGATGCGCTTGCGAGACAGATTCTAACATTACAAACGACCTACCTAAATTGATGAGGCAGTACATCTGCAGCGAAGTATGTGGGAGATGAGCGGATGTCGCGGCGACCACCCGGTGGTCTTTGCCGAACAAACCACCGCGCAAGTCCTGCTTTGGATGGTGATACTTCTTTAGCCGTATGTTGCGGAGACCTAGGGGCTGTGCATGTGCGAGCATCGTGGCACGATTGGCTTTGCGTGCCCGCCTTCACGGCCGAAGTGGGCAAAGCTTTCTCTGGGATCAGAATCGCGCGCTGCCTTGTGCAGAATGTACGTCCATAGAAAGGATCTTATCATGCTGGAGATGGTCGTGGATACAGTTTGATCTCATCTTGATTTCAGGCATAGAAGCTTGCGTGCATCTCTGAACGTCAATGGAGGTGTAGTCCAGGAAGTGGTGAGTGTTCGTTTTCGCTTAGCAGTGCTCTTCATTTGTCTGTAGTGGAGCAGAATGCTTCGGCATTGCGGCATGCACTTGCGCGAGAGGTCCTGGAAGGCACGTGCTTATGCTTTGCGTACATTTGCTAGGCTCTTTGTCTCGTCGGGGTATCTGCAATTTATGGGCGTCCTATATTTTTGTATGCACTGGGCAGCTCACGGCAAAGCGCTCATAGCACTCCACTGCAAAATGCAAGGGCAACGGGTGGCACGCGGTTGGTCAGCATGTGCATGGTGTTTCCTTCACGTCCTGAACATTGTTGCCACGCGTTGGGTTCTCAACAAAGACCGAGTCGGCAAGAACCCCCCCTGCATCCAGGTGAAGCGTTTCGCAGTTAGTATGTTGCCTGTGGTTGGTTCAGTTGCGGTGGTCGAGCTCAGCTTCGCCTGCCGACAGGAGCGTGCGCTCTATTTGGGAAAAGGATGAGGGATACGCATGTGTGGTTGTTGTGGGGTTATGGCGTCTGCGTTCGTTCAAGTATTTGCCCCGCTGTGGAGATGCATCTCTTAGCGTTGCGGTGCCGCTGTGCTTTGCCCAGCAAGTATGGGATTAGAAGGAAATTCATTTGCATGGCGTGGGTGTGGATTCGTTTACGTTGTATGTTTGTTGATGGCAGGCATGGATGTGCATGCGCATGCATGGAGCGTTGTGGAGATGCAGTGTGAACAGGCGTGTGAGCTCGTGTTGGTTTAGCCGTGCTCTTGCTCTTTATCTACTGGGGCGTGGTGTTGCAGCGCTGCAAGGCGTGTGTGCGACAGTGCGCACCATCACAGGCGACCTCTCTGAACTGGGGGCGCAGCATAGGAGCAACAAGAAACGCGGTAGGATAGAGCCACGGTTGTGTGTGTCCCGTATTAAATAGACTGGATTTGCCAGAAGGGAGTCGGTTAGGGTGGCGTGTTTGCGGTAGATAATCATACCCGAGAGCGGCCGCAGCGTAGGGCGCTTCCAATACAAATTGTAGAACAAATTCATCGCATTTTCATTAAAGAAGCGGAGACGGCAACTCATTTCGCAGCCATCCGGGAACATGAAAAAAAGCGAAACCTGTTGTTCCGGCTGGCGTTCGTCAGAGACTACAGGTCTGCTCTGGGCCTCAAAAACGAAGTCTAGAGTTCGTCTGGGAATTTGGGGGTATGGTCCAGGGTTCAGTTATCGGGTTCGGGGTGAATGGGTTAGCGCTCGGCGAGATTCGTCGGGCTGGTTTGTGTTCGGAGGAAGCTCAAATTATATCTGGCACTCACTGTCGTGCGCTGTCCGCATTCAACGCCAAAAAGTATTCCCAGCGCCCGAATGTTATAGGCAGGGGCAAGTGGGAACCAGTCCGTCGGTCTCCTCCTGCATTGTGTTTGTTGCACGTGCTGAACACTTCCGATGCTTGCGCACGTATTGAACAATTTCTATTATTGTTGGTCTTCAAAAAACTCCCCATGCACCCGTTTCCATCGTTTTGCAGTGGGAACGACGCTTCCGCTGGCCTTCCTGCCCTGGCTGAATTCAGCTCTGTCTGCCGAAAGGAGTCTACGCTGCATTTTGCGTAGTGTTAGGGGCCCCGCATGTATGCGCACCGTAGGTTTTGGACGGTTTGTGCGCCCGTGTTCATGTCCGCTGTATCTAGGAAGCTTTGCTGGATTTGCGGTTGATTCCTGTTAGGGCGAGATATTGTGGAACATGCTAAGGAGGCAGAGTCGCAAAGATCCAAGGCGCACAGCAGCTAGGAGCGTTTGTTGCCTGTTATTTTTAGTCGAGTCATAAATATCAAATGCATGCGCTATTTAGATGTGGTAGACAAGCTGGCGCATTGGTGATAACCCAAGCTTTGTATGGTTGTAGTCGCCTTGCCGGAAATGAGGCAAGTAGTGGTTGGCGTTCAGGCGATGCTACATTACAGATCAATTCTGTACATTTATCTGGCTGAGTCTGTGTTGTAGACGTATGCCAGGGCACCGTGTGATTTCGCGAGGCTAGTTGAAAGGTTATATCCCCGTGAGGATGTCATTCATGAATGCGTCGTTGTTCCCCGGTGATTTTCTTGTTTAGAGCGCTGCACAGGGTGTACAATGTCAATGGCGAAGTGGTCCATCGTTCTACAAGGCGTGTTTTGTTTTCGTACGTCGAGTAGGCGGGGCTGTGTCTTCCTTTTGGCCTGGCGGCAGCAGTTGTGAGAAGATGCATCATGGAGGCAGTTGCACTGTGCAGTTGGCTTTTGTCATGCAAGCGGTTGGCTTCCCCGCATGTAGGTTGCGGTGCACCTCCAGATATTTATATATGTATACTGCTTTTGGGGACGCGGCTTCGCAACTGTTCTTTAAGGGATGTAGGGTACATGCAGCATTTGGTGATAGTGTCGATGGGTGCCTTTGAAGTGTGCTGGCCGTCTGCGCATTCCCGGAATTCTACATCGTCTTGCGGATAAAGCCTTTTTGTTGCGTATCTGTTGTATGTGTTGATTGGCTGCGCTTGCGTAGAGAGTGCGCATAAGGCGGCCAGCGCGCTGAAAAATTGTGGTGACGTCATAATCGATGTTAGTGTGTGTCGCATCTGAAGCACTAAATGAAGAGTTGTTTCGGAACGCGATGCTTCACTTAGGTGTTGAAGCGTGCTATGTTGGCCTGAGTCAAGAGCGTATCCCGGAATGTGGTCGCGTTTTCAGAGACGGAGGCGCTAAAGTAGGAGCCGTTGAGACACGCTTTGGTGTATGCGCTTTGGCTAAGTGCCCCTGCTTCTTCGATATGCGTGTGCATGATAGATCGAATGCATATCACTCCCTGTAGTGTCCGACGGTGGCAGTGTTTGTTAAGAGTGAGATGTCGCATGAGTGTGATGGGAAGCGGCGTTGAGTTGTGAAGAAGTGATCGATGTATTGAGTATGGGTCAACGGCTCTATGACGGTAGCTGGGTTTTAAGCGACGAGAGCAGCGGAGCTGTAGGGGAGGATGACTGTGCTGAGGGACGGTTTACATGGATATTGAATATGGGTATGGCCCTTCACGACCCATCTGAAAACTGCGGTTCTTCAGTGGGAGGCCAATTGCAGTTGCTGCATCCGGTGTGCCTTTTGTGCTCCATGTTTTGTATTTAATGAGTGCTTCCCAGACGTTTGACTTGTTTCGTTTTCCCTTTATGGCTGATTTTGAACGAACCCCATCTTACGCCTAACCGCACGTTGAGGTACCGAGGGGTCGTGCAGTTTGTCTGCTCAAGTCTAGGACCGTGCTGTTGCGAACCCTGCTATGGCGTTGCGATCGCAAGTTGTTCTCGTCAGGAAGTATGCACATAGTTAGTAACCCGATTTGCGGAAATACGAACCGTCCAGTAGCTAGAACAATCTATGCCGAGTTTTGAGCATCGGGCCCAGTTTCATCTGTTCTGCGCAGTTATGCGTACGTTTACCTTTCAGCCAATATGAGAGCAAGCAAGGATGTGTATTTGCATTCCGCGTATTTATGAAGCTGCGTTGTGAAATGAAATGGGAGTTTGTTTCTGATTTGGCCATGCTCGTTTTGAGATTTGGCGTGCCGGGGCTGTCCGTCTCTTCGACAGGCGTTTGCAAGAAAGAGCATGCCATTACAAGCGATTTCATTGAATCGGCGAGGCAGTGCACCTGCAGCGCGTTACTGCAAAACCAGTTGTGTGAGTAGTAATGGCAGTTGCGCAGAAAGGCGCAAATCCTGCAGTTCATGGTGTGGCTACTGAACATAACAAACGAACGGGGATTCCTTTGCGTTGGCGGGTGGTTCTGGTGTGGAGAGGTTAGTTGAGCCTTTTTTGTTCGGAGTAGGTGCAATGTATGTGTTTGTCGCTGGTATTCTTTCGTGCGAGCTATTTCACGTCAAGGGGTTTGCGGCAACGCTTCCACAATCATTAGGGCCGATCGCGAGACAATAAAACTTGGTTTACGCGTGTATCTATATCGTTTCTCTTGGACCTTGGTTTTTCAACAAGAGGCGATGGAAAAAAGAACTTTATGCAGGCAGATACATTCTTGTGAAATCGGCATTTAGCTTGGGCTTGGTTTGTTTGTCCGAGTTTGAGCTGGGTCCTTCCGTCGAAAAGGGTATGTGCAGGAATTTGCGAGCTAGGGAAGCTGCATGCATGATCATCGTGTGACTATGCAGTTTCACTACACGCG
>NW_013572080.1:12768-16058 GCF_000499745.2 Eimeria mitis
GTTTCCTCGCGCGACTATCGCACCCAGCATGACGTATGGCATATATAGCAAACATGTTTGCTTGGTACGTGTGTGGGTAGGCTCCGGTTCCCGGCATTTGTGTTGCACGGATGGATGTGCGCGTGCATGCGTGCAGATGTACGGAGTTTGCAGCGCGACAAGACGTGTGAGCTCGTTTTGCTTAAACCGCGGTTCTTTTTGGTAGCTACTGCAGCCGGCTGTTTTGTTGGTCTTACTTCTGTTTGTGAGATAGAGTCTGGCATTGCAGACGATTTCACTGGAGCGGTTGCACTGTGATGCAGTTGGCTTTCGTCATGCATGCGTTTAGCGTCGCCGCAGATACGTCGTGCAGCACTTTCAGATAGGCATATATGTACACTGCAGTTGGGAAAGCGGCTGAGAAAGTGTTCTTTAAGGGGCGTAGGCTGCATGCCGCGTGTGGAGAGTCTCGATGAATGCCTTAGAAGTGTGCTGCCCGTCTGCGCATGCACGGAAATCTACATCATCTGCGTGATAAAACCTTTTCCGTTGCGTATCTGTTGATTGGATGGGGTTGCGTAGAGAGTACGCAAAACGCGGGCACCTCGTTGCAAAATTCTGGCTACGTCATTAGCCAGCTTAGTATGCTTCGCGGCTGAAGCACGAGAAGCAGAGTTGTACCGGAATGCGGTGTTGCACGTAGGTGTCGAAACGTGCGGAGTATGGCCTGAGTCGAACGCGTACGCCGGAATGTTGTCGCCTTTTCAGAGAAGGGGGCACTAAGGTAGGAACAGTTGGGGCATGTTTTTGTGTATGCGCTTTGCCTGGGTGACCCTGCGTTTTTGGTATGCATGTGCAGGACAGATCAAATGCCTATCGATCCCTGTAGTATCCGACGGTGGCATTGCTTGTTGAGAGTGATATGTCGCATGAGTGTGATGGGAAGTGGCGTTGAGTTGTGAAGAAGTGGTTGATGCACTGAGTATGGGTCAACGTTTCTATGGTGGTAGCTGGGTTCCAAGGGACGATAGCAGCGGAGCTCTAGAGGAGGCTGACGGTGCGGTGGGACGGTTCACATGGATGATGCATATGGGTATGCCCCTTCACGACCCATCTGCAATATGCAGCTCTTCAGGGGGAGGCAAATTGCAGTTGCTGCATACGTTGTGCTTTTCGTGTCTCACTTGTTGTAGTGCTTCCCAGACGTTTGGCGTTTGACTTGTTTCTGATTCCCTTGCTGGCTGATTTAGAACAAACTCACATGGCGTCTGTACTTTGAAAGGAGCCTAATGTTAACCCGAACATTCATGCATCAGCACTCTATGCTCCTGCAGCGAGTTAGTCTTCCCGCACGTGGAGGTGCCGAGGGGTCGTGCAGTTTGTGTGCGCACGTCTACGACCGTGCTGCTGCGAGCCTTGCTTTGGCGCTGCGATCACGAGTTGTTGTTTTCAGCGAGTAGGCACATATTTAGCAGCCAGAGTTGCGGAGATACGAACCGTCCGTTAGCTGGAACAGTCTGTGCCGAGCTCTGAGCATCCGGCTCAAATTCATCTGTTTGGCGCAGTTATGGGCACGTTTACGTTTCAGCGTGTATGAGAGGTGACACGAATGTATATGTGGACTCTGCATATTTGCGAAATTGCGCCGTGAGACAAAAACGGGTGTTTGCTTCTGATTTAGCCGTGCTCTCTTTGGCATTCGGCGTGTCGGGGTTGTCGATCTCTGTGACGGGCGTTTGCGAGAAAGAGCTTGCCATCACAAGCGATTTCATTGAATCGCCGAGGCAGTCCACCTGCAGCGCGTTGCTACAAAACCAATTGCGTGAGTATTAGTAGCGGATGCGCAGAAAAACGCAGAGCCTGTAGTTCACGGTGTAGCTACTGAGTATAACAAACGAATGCAGACACCTCTGCGTTCGCGGCTGGTTCTGGTGTGGCGAGGTTCGTTGAGCCTTTCTTTGTCCGGAGTACTTGCAATTTATCTACGTGTCGCTGGCATTCGTTCGTGCAAGCCATTTCTCGGCAAAGGTTTTGCAGCAGAGTCTCAACACTTATTAGGGCCAATCGCGAGACAATGAGGTTTTGTTCATGAGTGTATATATATCTTTTTTCTTGAACGTTGGTCTTCCAACAAGAAGCGATTGAAGAAATAACTTCATTCATACAACTGCATTATTCTGCAGTCGGCACTAAGCTTCTGTTTGGTTGTCTTGCTATGATTTGAATTACTTTCTTCTGTCGAAAAGGGTATACGCCAAACTTCGCGCGCTAGTGAAGCTGCATATGTGAACATTATGTAATTATACAGCTCGTCTGCTCGCGCTTACGGCTGCGGTGTGTCTTAGCCTTCCCCTGCGTGGCCATCGCTCGCTGCCCCGCCCAGGACGTACGGCAGATACATACCAAACTCTATTGCTCGTCACGGGTATGGGTAGGTTCGCGTTTCCGGCATTTGGGTGGCACACATGAGTGTGCGCGTGCATGCGTGCAGGTTTATGGAGTTGCAGTGATATAAGATGTTGGAGCCCGGTTTGCTTGAACCGCGCTTCCCTTTGATATCTACTGCAGCCGGACGTTTTGTCGCTCTTGAGTCTACCGGCGAAACAGAGTCTGGCATGGCAGACGATTTCACTAGAGCGGTGAGGGAATACATGCACATCCCGATACGGAGTTTGACGTGCCAGCGTGTCCGCGGTGATTTGCTTCAAACGTTTCGACGTACTGATGTACCGTCAGTTGTGTATGATGGGGCCTATTCTCCGGCAATTGGCAATCGTGAAGGGCGGGCGGCGGGTGACGGCGCGGGACAGGGCCCCCAAGACGAGTCGTGCCAGTACTTACTTGCGCAAAATACTGCGATGCCCGTTCACTGTGCAGGTCTTGAGTAACAAGAAGGAAAGCAGGACCCGCAGGGCATATATGGGATACCTGTTTGGCGATAATAGTCAGGCTGTTTTGTGTTCGGAGTGGTTTGATGTGGGTAGTTAGGCTGTATTGGGTGTTCGACGAGGCAATTTGTGAATATGTCGGTAATCTCCTTTCCTTTAAAGAGAAGAGGTTGAAGCGAGTGTTTTTTAGCTCAGACGCGCACGCAGTTCATGCACCTGCGTACAAAGGCGATGCGGCAGTGCCTTCCTTGGTTGCAACCGCGCTCTGTTGGGCCCAGCAAGTATGCGCACAGTTTTGCCGACAGTTGGGAATGTGCACAGAGGCCAGCAGTGAGCAACATAAGCAGCGGCTGTGAGGCGTGCTCAGGGCATGCGGCTTATCTGGGCCAATATTCTAGGTGCATCTTATCGTGGCCACAGTAC
>NW_013572080.1:16158-21442 GCF_000499745.2 Eimeria mitis
GTGCGTCCGGAGGCTCGCAAGTTTGCAAACGAAAAAAGTCCAATGGCAGCGGTAACCTCATTTGCTTAGCACGCGCATATAAGTAGATTCGCGTTTCATGCACTTCGGTGGCAGGCATGAATGTTTCTGTTCATGCATGCGCATTTATGTAGTTGCAAGTTGAGACGATGTAGGAGCTCGTTTTGTTTTGACAACTTTCTTATTTAGTTAGGAGCGGGGGTGTTTCTGCGTCACGGCATGCAATTGATAGACAGGGTCGGAGACTGCAAACGATTTCAGTGAATGCTTGTGACAGCCGATCTGGAGCGGAGGACGCCGTTGGAGGAAGCAGCAACTGCTCGACCATTTGTGCCAAGCATTTAGAAGTATTGACAGCCAGTTGTTCGAAAAGCTGCATGGATATGCAAGTTGCAACGCTCATCTATATACTCATTCATATTTACAAGCATGTGGTGATACGCTGTGATTGCAAGAAGGACAAGCACCATGAGCGAAGAAAACAGTTGAGCAGTCTGCACTCGTTGTAGGGCAACGGAGCGACAAACGCTTGTCTCGCGTGGCGATCGTCCGCTGTCTTGGCAGGAACTGTGCAAACACCAAGCAACGAGGATTCTTAAAATGCGGAGGCTGAAAAAGCACTACAATTTGTGGCAAGTCTGGAGCACGCGAAGTCAATATATCTTCTCGGCGCGTTGGTGGGTACTGTTTCGTTTCAGGATGTATGATGGCATACATTGATGTGCATGTGCATGCTTGCACATTTGCATCGGAGAGCGAGAAGTAGTGGGATCTTATTTTGTTGTGACTGTGATTGTATGTGGTACTCACTGGGACGTGGTGTTTTGGCGCTGGGGAGGGGTGTTTCTTCGCTGCGAAGGGCGCTTGTCAGACAGATTTTGACACTACAGACAATTTCAGCGAATGCATAAGGCGGTGCATGGGAGGTGCAATACCTAGTTGGAGACTGCAGCGCCTCCGCGGTGATTCTTGCTAACTGCTTAGTCGTATTGATTCACATTCCGCTTATGTATGATGGTAGTTGATCTGCTGGGTACGGCAGTAGTGAAGGGCGAGCCGGTGTCGACGACTTGGCCAGCCCAAACCGTGTAAATACTCATAACACCTGGACGAAAGGACGCGGCACCTGTAGCTCACTGTGTTACTGTTGCGCAATACAGAGTAGAGCGGCGCCCGTAACTTAGATAGGGTTTGTGTTTCGGCAAGGTCCTTCAAGATATCCTTGGTTCGGAGCAGCTACAGTTTATGAAGATGTAACCGATGCGCGTTCGAGCTCATCATCCCACGTGTCTTAGTGCACCGACATAGTTAGCCAAAGCGAGCGATATACAGGCCTTCACGCTGCACTGATGTGAGATTTGCCGTACGGCTTGAACCTGCTCGATTCCACGCCCGCTGTGTGGCGAATGCCTGTCGTTCATTGCGATCGCTTGCCGTTTTGTCCAGACATCATGCATATGATAGGGACGCATATTCACGAACAATGGAGGCACTCAACAATTAAGAGAATTCATAGCAAATCTCCCACGGGCGAAGCACAGTCAACCTCTCAGAGAGGTCATGCGTACTATTACGGTTCAGCCTGTATGTGCATGGATGCAGATATACGGAGCTGGAGTGTGAGAAAATGTGGGAGCTCGCCTTTCTTTTTTGGTGGTCTTCTATAGTATTTACTGGGGCGGCGTATCTTGGCACTGCGTTACACAGTTTGCGAGACAGAGTCCGACCCTGCAAACGATCTGCCTGAATTTGTGAGCGAATACACGTGCAGCGAAATACGCGGGTACAGACAGCGGCGACTACAGAGTGACTTAGCAAACGCTCAGCTATAGTGGCATCCAGTGCAATTTTGTATGATTGTAGGTGTGCTACAAAGAAGCAGACTCGCGACGGGCGAGCTACGTTCGACGGCACTGCCTACACGAATAGCCTAAATACCAACTGCGCCCGCGCAAGAGAACGGGGCACCGGGCTCTCCTTGCGTAACGATTGGGCGAGGCAAATGCAAGCGACGCCGACAGCGCAAACTGGTTTCGCTGGTTCGGCGTTATCAGTGAGCCTACGTTGTGCTTTAAGGAGGGGCAATTAATGAATGGGGCATTGATTTTTGTTCAAGCTCGGCATTTCACGGCAAGGTGATCAATTAACTCCGAGGCGGTAGGCAGGAACACACCTCAGGCCCTTTTTCTGCATTTACAAGCGGTGCTTCCTGTCCATATTGAATATTTGCGATTCAGAGNACACCTCAGGCCCTTTTTCTGCATTTACAAGCGGTGCTTCCTGTCCATATTGAATATTTGCGATTCAGAGTGGTCTCCCAACAGAAGGCGATTCGACAAGGGTGCGCCATGGAACCAGCGGCGCTGTCTTGCAGATGCTATCAAGGTTCCGTTTCATGTGCGTGATCTGGATGAGCCCAGCTCCAATTTCCGGAAGGAGTATACAAAGTATATGTTGAAGAGGTAGGGGGCCTGCAGGTGTGAGCACAGTGGGCATCTGGACTTTGTGTGCGCGTGCGGATACGGCCGCAATGCGGCGAAACCTTTTCTTGCGTGACGATCGCTCGGTGGTTTACGCAGAATGTGCGCCCCTAAAAGTGATGGCGCTTTTTTGCGACCGTCGCGGAGACTGTTATAGTTCAGGCATTGTGAGTGCGGGGAAGGCGGCTTGTTAGCATGCGTACAGAAGCGTAGAGTTGCGATGCAGGAAGAAACGGGCGCCCTTTTCGCTTGAGTCGCATTTTTCTCTTGTATCGACTGTGACAGGATGTTTCAGTTTTGCTCTATGTGCCTGGAAGAATGGTTTTGAGAAAACGCACGGCACCACCGAATCGGTGGCGGATTATGGGTTTAGCGCAATACGTGCTAGGAGGCAGCAACGAATACATGGTAACTTGTGTCGGCCGCTGACTCGTGTAAACGACCAGCTTGGTTTTCTGTGATGTTGCTTGTTCTGCAGAGAATAAAATTAGCAAAGGGCGCGCGGCGACCGACGGTGCGTGCAACTAGACCTGTGCAAATGCGCATCTGTGCTGTGCGAAAGACCACAAAACCCGTAGCTTACTGTGCAGCAATCAGGTAGCAGGAGAGAAGGCAAAACCGTGGTACAAGCTGGTGCTTTCCGTCTGCCAAGATTCGTCAAGTTTGTCTGCGTCTGGAAGAAGTACAAGTTGTGAATGTATCGCGTATTTTCGTTCGAGGTAGACATAGCACGGGAAGGTATCCGCAGCACTTTAACATTGGAGGCAGTGGCAAAGGGGCACAGACCGACAGCAGACGGACCAGATTTCAACAATGGTAAGCAAAACACGTGCAAGCCATATACCGTCGGCCGCCGCCCGCCCTTTGCTAATTTTATTCTCCGCGGAACAAGCAACATCACAGAAAACCAAGCTGGTCGTTTATACGAGTCAGCGGCCGACACAAATAACCCTNGCATTTTTGATTATTGTTTATCTTCCAAGAAGAAGAAGCAGTTCCAGTAGAAAGCATAATGCAGCCAGCTTCACCTTTCTGCATTTCGTATATGACTTGCACGTGTTTTGCTTACCCTTGTTGAAATCCGTTGCGTCTGCTGAAATAGGAGTATGCGGTATTTGGCGCAGACATAGGGAATGTGCGTGTGTGAGCACCGTGCGGTTATGCAACTTGTGCGCGCGCACTTTCTGCTGCAGTGAGCTCATTCTTTCTATAGCGTTGCGATCGATTTGTATTCTAGCCAAAAGTTGTGCTCATTTGATCGAGCCGTTGTTGCATGTTTGCGAAACGCTAAGCCAAACGTCTTTAGCAAGGCTGAAGCACGGGAAGAGAATGCTTCATGCGTGGAGGTTTGGTTACCGTTATGTTTAAGCTGGTATAGCAACGGGCATAAATAAGTATATGCATACGTGCAGCTCTCTGCAGTTGCAGTGCGAGAATAGGTTGGAGATTGTCTTCCCTAGGCCGTGCTCGGTGCTGTTGGTTAGTGGGGAGGCGCGGTTCAGCCGTGCTAGATGTGCTTGCGAGACATATTCCAACATTACAAACGACCTACCTAAATTGATGAGGCAGTATATCTGCAGCGCAGTATGTTTGTGCAGGACGTACGCACCTAGAAGGATCTCAAAATATTGGAGATGGTCGCGTATATTGTTTGATTTCATGCATTGTGATTTCAGCCATCGAAGCGTATGTGCATGTCTCCAAATCGATGAAGTTGCTGTGTAGGAAGCGGCAAGAGCTTGTTTTGGATTAGCAGTGTTCTTCGTTTGCATCTAGTGGAGCAGAATCCTTTAACATTGCGGCATGCACTTGCGTCACAGCCCCTGTGACGCACGTGCTTATGCTTTGCGTCCATTTTGTCTGGTCTGGGTATCTGCAATTCATGGACGTCAGTTATTTTCATGCGCACTCGGACGCTCACGGCAAAGCGCTCCTAGCACCTCACTGCAATCTGCAAAAGCTGCGGGAGGCAAGCGGCCGGTCAGCATGCGTATGATGTTTCCTGCACGTCCTAAACATTGTTGACAGCCGTTGGGTTGTCAACAAGGAGCGATTCGGCATGAACTCCCCGTACATCCAGGTGCTCCGTTTCGCAGTTAGCATGACGCTTGTGGTTGGTTCAGTTGCGGTGGTCGAGCTCAGCTCCAGCTGCCGCCAAACGCGTACGCACTATTTGGCAAAAGGATGAGAGATACGCATTTGTGGTTGTTGTGGGATTAAGGAGTTTTTGTTCGTTCATGTATCTGCCCCGCTGTGGATATCCCTGTCCTGGCGCTGCGATGCCGCTGTGCTTTGCCCAGCCAGTACGAGATTAGAAGGAAATTCATTTGCTTGGCGCGGCTATGGGCTCGTTTACGTTGTAGGTTGTTTGATGGCAGGCATGGAAGTGCATGCGCATGCACGGAACGTTCTGGGGATGCAGTGTGAACAGGCGTGTGAACTCGTTTTGCTATAGCCGTGCTCTTGCTCGGTATCTACTGGTGCTTGGTGTTGCAGCGCTGCAAGGCGTTTGTGCGACAGCGCGC
This sequence comes from Eimeria mitis, assembly GCF_000499745.2. NCBI lineage: Eukaryota > Apicomplexa > Conoidasida > Eucoccidiorida > Eimeriidae > Eimeria > Eimeria mitis. Next base: position 21,182 of record NW_013572080.1, read on the forward strand.
GCCATCACCGGCGGCCTCATTAAACTCGGGACGCAGCACAGCCGCAGCGAGAAAGGCGGTAGGAGACAGCGCCTATACCACCCCACTGCAAAATGCAAGGGCGACGGGAGGCAAGCGGTCGGCCAGCATGCGCATGGTGTTTCCTGCACGTCCTGAACATTGTTGACAGCCGTTAACTTGTCCACAAGGAGCGAGTCGGCGTGAGCTCCCCGTACATCAGCCTGCAGTTTTTCGCAGTTAGCATGACGCTTGTGGTTGGTT
>NW_013572081.1:0-1719 GCF_000499745.2 Eimeria mitis
AGAGAGAGAGAGAGAGAGAGAGAGAGAGAGAGGATATTGTTTTATTTTGTTATATTATATTATTGTTTTTATATATTGTGATGTTTATTAGTAAAGAGAAAAAAAAACAAAAAGAAAAAAAAAGAAGAGAAAGAGAAAGAGAAAGGAGAAGAAGGGGAAACATAAAACACGATAAATATTTCATACATACGAAGGATAGCACGCACTAAACCCTAAACCCTAAACCCTAAACCCTAAACCCTAAACCCTAAACCCTAAACCCTAGCGGTAAACCCTAAACCCCAATGCACAGCAACAAACCCTACGTTCTTCTGGTTTTCTTCCACCCTAAACCCTAAACCCTAAACCCTAAACCCTAAACCCTAAACCCTAGCTTGCCTTCACTGGTGCGTATGAGGGCTCCCCCTCTCCTAGGACACAAAACACAGCTCCGAGGCAAAGCGGGAATATCTATGCCGTTGCTTTCTGCTCGCTGCAGCAGCGCCGTTGCTTCAGCTGTATACACACAAAACCCTAAACCCTAAACCCTAAACCCTAAACCCTAAACCCTAGTATTCGCAAGTTGTTACGTAAAGATACCCTTTACTTCAGGCTTCTGTGGTTTATATTATATTATATTATATTATATTATATTATATTATATTATATTATATTATATTATATTATATTATATACATTACATAATATAATATAATATAATATAATATAATATAATATAATATAATATAATATAATATAATATAAAACACTATAATAAATAACATTTACCTTCTTTTTGTTGTTTAGTGAGGTCTTGTCTTTGTTTAATATAATTTAATTTATTTATTTCACATAAAGACAAACGCTGCTGTCTGCAGTACTCACAAAACCACTCCCCCTCAGGCAAAGGCCCCACACTATAACAACTCTGATGCACAGCAGCGTCGCAACCATCGCACAATACTATCGCGTCGTCCTGCATGCACACACAAACCCTAAACCCTAAACCCTAAACCCTAAAACCTAAACCCTAAACCCTAATATTTTAAGTATATAGGATGGAGACGTATAAAAAGGATGAAAACAACAGCAGATAATGCAGCAGCAGCAGGATAATATGACACCATATACAACAGACAGCATTACAGCAGAAACAGCAGCAGCAGCAGCAGCAGCAGCACCAGCAAAAGCAGCAGCAGCAGCAGCAGCAACAGCAGCAGCAGCAGCAGCAGCAGCAACAGCAGCAGCAGCAGCAGCAACAGCAGCAACAGCAGCAGCAGCAGCAGTGTATAGTACCGCGGAAGTATCTGAGTTAGCGCAGACATCGCATCGAATGCCATCATCCTGAAGGTCTTCATTGAGGTGTATCCACAGCTTTCTTTGTGTTGCTAGCCGCTGCAGCCATGCAGAACGAGAGAGCCGCCTCAGTCCCCCTTTAAACTTACTTTTTACAATATCCGAGCAAACAGAAGAAACAGAAACAGAGGGGAGGGGGCCCCCGAGGGCCTCCATAGGTGCTTGATGCTGTATAAAAATTACCTTAACCACAGGAAACAATCATGCATGCGGATGTATATGCATGCATGCATGCATGCATGCAGGCATGCATGCAGGCTAGGCCCTCGGGATAGATTATGCTGTGAAAAAAGTGTAGTCAGTGAGCAGAGATGCTGCAGTATTCAAGAAAAAAAAAAAAAAAAAAAAAAAAAAAAAAAAAAAAAAAAAAAAAAAAAAAAAAAA
>NW_013572081.1:2259-3954 GCF_000499745.2 Eimeria mitis
ATTGAAACAGAACGCATTCAGGTCGCACGACTGTTTTCTCAAGCAGAGCTCCTGATGCTGCTGCTGTTGCTGCTGCTGTTGTTGCTGCTGCTGCTGCTGCTGCTGCTGTTGCTGCTGTTTATGGATAACTGTCGCATAAACATCATAACAGCAGCGCATGCGTGGCAAGGTGAAGACCCCTCTTGGGGCTATTGTATTGTAGAGGGAGTTGGGGGCTGCGGGCACCTTAAGCGCCCCCTGTGCTCAACAGAACGTGCATGCAGCTGAAAAGGTAAACTCGAGAAAATAAAAGAGTAAACCAGCAGCATGCATGCGGGGTGAGCGACGGTGAAGATCCCACGGAAATGAAGTGGTACGAACGTCCGCAGTAACGAACACACCACCCGAGAGCTGAGTACAAGATATCTTCCGGATATTCAAAAGGAAATTTGCACAAATAAAAGAAATATAAAGGAAAATATTAAACAATGAAGTGAAATAAAATCATAAATATAAACAGAGGCAAGCCGAGCCACACAGCCGCCTTGTTCAGATGCACGCTCGGGTGTCTGTGGTGTACAGGCTGAGGCGAATTCGCGCTAAAGAAGTAATTTCAGGCGATAAAAAATACATCAAAAGAAAGAGCGTGTTTTAATTTATATACAAAACGAGAAAAATCATAAAGAAGCTGCGTTTTTCCGAGAGGATCGCACCTGTTCATCTTCTCTGACTCATGCTGACGCCGTGCATGCCGCCGCCCGATAACACCCTAGTTGTCTGTAGAGGGCCCCAATGCAATGCACCGCGAAACACCTGTTTAATTAAACATTTTATGAAAAAGATTATTTTTATGTTCTATTTTCTCGCCATTAGCATCATAAAGAAATATACGACAGCTTCCGCAGTTAGATTCCCCGGGTTACTCACTCGGGTGTACATGCAGCTCATGCAGGTCAATGGAAACGCAGTTGCCGTTTCTGTATTTTTTTCTCAGTATGTTTCCGCCGGTATCTCTCTGCATTGAGACGTTCACTCTTCTCTAGACCTTTGTGTGTTTCTCTGCCCCCGAGGAGGTCTTCTGAGCCTCGGTTCCCTGCAGCAGTTTCTGTGCGCTGCATTGAGATGTTTGAACATACAGTCCGCGAAACGCCTTGGCTGTGAAGGGCTGTGTGGAGAGCACTTGCCTGCCTTCGGTTTCTTTCTCTTTTCAGCCCACTGGACTGCGTTCGGTTTCTCCCGCTTTCTCTCACTGCCCTGTTCTGCAATACCCTATTCAGGTGTACATGTCGAGGCAAGGGTTTTGTTTCGGCTCGCCTGCATCAGCTGCCTCCTCAAAACAAGGTCTGCTGGTTGCTGCGGTGTACATACACCTGCTGAGCAGAACGCATGTCTTGTAGTGTACAGACACCTGGTGCTGCTCAACTGAACACATGGGGAATCCCCTGCTCAAGCAGTATCATGTCGACAGCGATCCGCTCATTCGAGGCACCCGGCACGGCCGATGGACCGTAAGTTTGCATTTCTTTTGCTCTGAGGTGTACGTACACCACACCCCTATCAACTGTTGCTGTATTGTACTGAACTGCAACGCCCCCCAACATATACATAGAGACGGTAACTCTTCGTTTCTTTTTTTGTTGTCTTTCTTTTTTTTTGTCTCAGGTTCACAGCGGGTACCACCTCGACAGGCCGAATGTTCCTGTCTCTCTCTTTGCA
>NW_013572081.1:4054-5826 GCF_000499745.2 Eimeria mitis
TGTCTCAGGTTCACAGCGGGTACCACCTCGACAGGCCGAATGTTCCTGTCTCTCTCTTTGCATGCAATTTGAAGGCCCCTGAGTTTGCTGCTCTTCCCCCCGATGGCTCTGTGCTGCAGCAGCTGCGCGAGCTGCTGCAGCAGGACGCCCAGCTGCTGCAGCGGCTGCGGCATCCACGGCTGCTGCAGGTGGTAGAGCCGCTGCAGCAGGGCAAGGACTCATGGGTATTCTGCACGAAGCCTGTCTCTACTTCTCTTAAATCTCTTCTGGGGGCCCCCACAGCAAGAGGGGGCCCCCAAGCATCAGGGGGGGGCCCCTCAGGGTACTCCCCCCCCGATTCAGCGAGGGGCCCCAGCCCTCGCAGCAGCGCGATCACGAGCCTGAGCAGCAGCAGCAACCCTCCTAGCAGCAGCAGCAGCATGAGCAGCAGCGGCAGCAGCAGCAGCAGCAGCAGCAGCAGCAGGTTATATAGAAGATATGAGGGTTTATCTCTTTTAGAGGTGAAATGTGGTTTATTAGATATAGCTGAAGCTATCTCCTTTCTTCACAGCAGCGCGCAGCTGCTGCACCTGAACATACACCCGGAGAGTGTATTCGTCGATGCACGGGGGCGGTGGCAGCTGGGGGGGCTTTTCTTTGCTCAAGAAAAAACACAAAAAGACGGAAACAAACCCATCTGTAAATTCACCTGCGGGTCAGATACAGGCTCTAGGGTCTAGGGTTTAGGGTTTAGGGTTTAGGGTTTGGGGTTGCTTCTCTTGCTTTTTTCCGTTTCTTGGCGTGTTTTTTTCTCCTTCTTTTCGGCGTTTCTTTGTTTGATGCACACCTGTTCTTTTATTTATTTATTTATTTATTTATTTTTTTATTTATTTATTTATGTATTTATTTATTTATTTATTTATTTATTTTTTATTGTTCGCTGTCGTGTTGGGGTGTACGTACACCGCAGATCTGGGGGCGGAGGCGTGGCGCTGTGCCCGCCGCTGCGTTACACCGCGCCGGAGGTTTCGGGTGTATGTCCAGCTGCTGTATGCACAGCAGCAGATGTATTTTCTTTTTGTCTTCTTGTTTGTGAGTGTTTGGGGGCAACCAATCTACCCTCATGCAGAGATGGAGACACAGAAACACACCGTCAACAGGTAAACCCTAAACCCTAAACCCTAAACCCTCATCCATACATTCTTATGTAAACTCCCCCTGCTGCTTCTGCTGTTGCTGCTGCTGCTTCAATTCCTGCTGCTGCTGTTGCTGCTGCTGCTGCAATTCCTGCTGCTGCTGCTGCTGCTGCTGTTTCTGCTGCAGTGTTCTATGCTGTCCCCTCTGCGTCCGTCTATGTTTCCTCCGGGTTCTCTTTTTCAAGAAGCAGCAGCAGGAGCATCAGCAGCAGCAGGAGGAGCAGCAGCAGCAGCAGCAGAAGCAGCAGCAGCAAGAGATTTCTTAGATTTGTTGTCTAGGGGCCTGAGCCCGCATGCATCGCAGCGGCCCCCCATTGAGGCTTTTGCTGCTCATAAATTTTTGTTGTCTTTGGAGACAAGAGCGTTGAAGTTTTTGGGTTGTTTACAGGAGAAGGAGCAGCAGCAGCAGCAGCAATTTCTCATTGGTTTGCTGCCGCTGCTGCAGCAGCAGCAGCAGCTGCAGCAGCAGCAAGTGCTTCGCGTTCATATACTCGAGCCCCTCCTCGCTGCCATCAAATATCCTTCTCTTCTTCCTTCTTTGCTTCCTAATATTTTCTGGGTTCTTAAAAAGGTAAATTATATATATATATATATATA
>NW_013572082.1:0-202 GCF_000499745.2 Eimeria mitis
TCCTCAGGGTAGATATTCCTACGTTCTAGGGTTTATATAAACCCTAAATAAATAAATAAATAAATAAATAAATATATATATATATATATATAAACCCTAAACCCTAAACCCTAAACCCTAAATAAATATAAATGTGTGTGTTGTATATCAGGCTGCATCATCTTTACGTTTCGGTGGTTTACAAACCCTAATTGGTGGTTTA
>NW_013572082.1:302-3165 GCF_000499745.2 Eimeria mitis
TATATACATAAATATAGATTTGTGTGTGTTGTATATCAGGCTGCATCATCTTTACGTTTCGGTGGTTTACAAACCCTAATTGGTGGTTTATCTCCTTTAGTTAGTTTTTTATTGGGTTTATTTGTTTCAACTTCTCTCTCTCGTTGGTGGTCGCTGCGGCAGCATCTTGCTGCTATTGCTGCTGCTGTTTATGATGTTATTATACTCGCCAGCTGCCACCTAGAGATGCAGCAGCAGCAGCAGCAGCAGCAGCAGCAGCAGCAGCAGCAGCGGGAGGAGCAGCAGCAGGAAGAAGAAGAAATGCAGCTGCAGCTGCTGCAGCAGGAAGAGAAACAGCTGCAGCTGCGGCAGCAGCAGCAGCAGCAGCAGCAGCAGCAGCAACAGCAGCAGCAACTGCAGCAGCAAGAGGGAGACAGTAACAACTGCTGCAACCATGCTGCAGCAGCAACAGCAGCAACAGCAGCAGCAGCAGCAGCAGCAGCAACTCCTGCTGCAGCAGCAGCATTTCCTCTGAGCGCATCAGCAGCAGCAGCAGCAGCAGCAGCAGCAGCAGTTCCCCCACCAGCCCCACCACCATCACCAGCAGCAGCAGCCCAACCACCATCACCATCAGCATCATCAGCAGCATCATCAGCAGCAGCACCAGCACCAGCAGCAGCAGCAGCAGCAGCAGCAGCAGCAGCAGCAGCAGCAGGAGAACCCTACTGGATCAGCAGCAGAGAGAGAATACTGAGGAGGGTTTTGCGTTTGGGGTGTTTAAGCTTTCATCTTGTCTTTGATGCTGCACAAGCAAACCAGGACCTACACTACCTCACCCGTAAACCCTAAACCCTAAACCCTAAACCCTAAACCCTAAACCCTAGATAGCATACCTAGTTTGTAAACATTAAACCCTAAACAGCGGGGGGTTGTTTTGGTGTTCAAGGGTTTAGGGTTTTAGGGTTTGGGTATTGATAAGCATGTTAGGGTTTGTGGTTAGGGTTTAGGGTTTATGTATATGATGAGGGTTTGTGTATTGTTGTATATATGTATGAATTAGGGTTTACTGTAGATACATATAAACCCTAAACCCTAAAAATATAAGGGTTTGTATATTCACGCTAACCCTAAACCCTAAACCCTCATTGAACATTATGTGTATATAGAATTGCGCCTGAGAAAAAAAAACAAGGGTTTAGGGTTTAGGGTTTAGGGTTTATTGATGCAGGCGAGGGTTTACTGTCTCCGGCGGAGAGGGTTTGTTTTCTCTAAGGGTTTATTGTTTAGGGTTTAGGGTTTACGAATGCACCCCCAGAAAGGGTTTGTCTCCTCTAAGCGCTTCTTGTTTAGGGTTTAGGGTTTAGGGTTTAGGGTTTATGTATGCAGGCGAGGGTTTACTGTCTCCGGCGGAGAGGGTTTGTTTGGTTTAAGGGTGTATTGTTTAGGGTTTATTGTTTAGGGTTTAGGGTTTTATGTATGCAGGCGAGGGTTTACCACCGCCCGCAGAAAGGGTTTCTTTTCTCTAAGGGTTCAGCTCTTAGGGTTTAGGGTTTAGGGTTTAGGGTTTATGTATGCAGGCGAGGGTTTACTGTCTCCGGCGGAGAGGGTTTGTTTAGTTTCTGTATTTATTGTTTAGGGTTTAGGGTTTACGAATGCACGCCCAGAAAGGGTTTGTCTCCTCTAAGGGTTTAGGGTTTAGGGTTTAGGGTTTATGTATGCAGGCGAGGGTTTACTATCTCCGGCGGAGAGGGTTTGTTTAGTTTCTGTATTTCAAGGAAAACCCCAAATGCCGTGGATGTGGTTAGCAGCAACCGGCAGCAAACTAGCGAGAAAGGGTTTGCTGCTGTTTGCTCCGAATATAACAAGAAGGTGGATGGAGATATGTTCTCGAGTATAAACCCTAAACCCTCATAAACCCTAAACCCTCATAAACCCTAGATAATAATATATAGTAGATAGTAGATAATAGGTTATTAGCAGCAACCGCAGCAAACTAGCGAGAAAGGGTTTGCTGCTGTTTGCTCCGAATATAACAAGAAGGTGGATGGAGATATGTTCTCGAGTATAAACCCTCATAAACCCTCATAAACCCTCGTAAACCCTCATAAACCCTAATAAACCCTAAACCCTAATAAACCCTGTACTGCCGATTCATTTTCTTGTTATTTTGTGTGTGCCGTGTGTGCTGTTGCTGCTGCTGCTGTTGCTGCTTCTCCCCCTCCTCTGCTGCTGCTGCTCCTCCTCCCCATCCTCTGCTGCTGCTGCTGCTGCTGCTGCTGCTGCTGCTGCTGCAGGGTTCAGCGGGTGTGTCTCAGTGTTTAGCATATGTACAAACCCCAATTCCTTATTCTTATATGCATTTGCTGCTGGTGATGATAGCACTAACAAATACGCTGCTAGCTGTTGCTGCTGGGCTCGAAGCAGCAGCAACACTGAGTAAGCTGCAGCAGGCGTGGAGTTCGTTTGACCCAGAAGCAGCAGCAGCAGCAGCAGCAGCAGCAGCAGCAGCAGCAGCAGCAGCAGCAGAACGAGCACCTATACCGTGTGACCTATCAAATTCACCGTCTGCATCAGCAGCAGCCGAAGCTGCAGCAGCTGCAGCAGCAGCAGCAGCAGCAGCAGCAGCAGCAGCAGCAGCAGGATCAGGGGCTGTTCTACCCCCACAAACCCTCAGATCTCTCGTATGGGAAGCAGCACAAGGCCTCTGCGTGCGGCTGCTGCTGCTGCTGGTCCTCCCCACCTTCTATCATGGTGTCTTCGATGCAGCACAAAGAATCAATAACCCCTTCGGGTACTAAACCCTAAACCCTCATAAACCCTAAACCCTCATAAACCCTAAACCCTAATATATATATGTGTGGGTGTGGTTGTATGTTACACACAA
>NW_013572082.1:3265-3392 GCF_000499745.2 Eimeria mitis
TATATATATATATGTGTGTGTGGGGGTGGGTGTATATTACACACAAAGAATCGATGCGTCTTCGATGCAGCACAAAGAATCAATAACCCCTTCGGGTACTAAACCCTCATAAACCCTAAACCCTCAT
>NW_013572082.1:3492-3824 GCF_000499745.2 Eimeria mitis
TGTATGGGAAGCAGCACAAGGCCTCTGCGTGCGGCTGCTGCTGCTGCTGGTCCTCCCCACCTTCTATCACGGTGTCTTCGATGCAGCACAAAGAATCAATAACCCCTTCGGGTACTAAACCCTCATAAACCCTAAACCCTCATAAACCCTAAACCCTAATAAACCCTAAACCCTAATATATTATATTACACACAAAGAATCGATGCGTCTTCGATGCAGCACAAAGAATCAATAACCCCGTCGGGTACACAAACCCTAAACCCTAATTATATATATATATATATATATATATATATATATATATATATATATATATATATATATATATATAT
>NW_013572082.1:3924-4144 GCF_000499745.2 Eimeria mitis
CCTAAACCCTAAACACTAACATCTGGGCCCCGCATATCCTTCACTGCAGCGCCTACAGTACTAACAAACCCTAATCCTAAACCCTAAACCCTAAACCCTAAACCCTCAAACGAAGAAAAAAGTAAAAATTGAGGTGTCTGTACACTGCAAAAGAAAAGGGAAATTAATTAGCTGCATGTACACCCCATCTATATATCGCCAAAGTGTTTCGTATTCTGTG
>NW_013572082.1:4547-4643 GCF_000499745.2 Eimeria mitis
AGCAGCAGCAGCAGCAGCAGCAGCAACTGCAGCAGCAGCAGCGCGAGCAGCAGTGGGGATTCAACCCCAGGCTCATGCCAGAAGAGATTGCTGCAG
>NW_013572082.1:4743-5190 GCF_000499745.2 Eimeria mitis
ACTGCTGCTGCTGCTGTTGCTGCTGCTGCTGCTGCTGCTGCTGCTGCTGCAGGGTTAACTCAATCAGCTTCCCCCGCCAGGTGTATGTGCAGCAGCTCGAGGCTGAGGGCCGCGCGTTTTGTGTTGCTGCTGCAGCAGCAACAACTCCCCCAAAGAAGCAGCAGCTGCTGCTGCAGCAGCAGCAGCAGCAGCAGCTGCTGCTGCAGCAGCAGCAGCGCGAGCAGCAGTGGGGATTCAACCCCAGGCTCATGCCAGAAGAGATTGCTGCAGAGACAGCAGCAGACTTCATCGAGCTGCAGCAGCTGCAGCAGCTGCAGCAGCTGGAGCAGCGGCTGCTAGAGCAGCAGCAGCAGCAGCAGCAGCAGCAGCAGCAGCAACAAGGAGACAGCTGCGGCTGCCCCGAGACACAGCCGCTGCTCACCAGCCCCGTTTGAGGGTTTTGCCGAA
>NW_013572083.1:0-2226 GCF_000499745.2 Eimeria mitis
AGCGGCTTCAGCAGCAGGAGGGGTTCCTGGAAGTGCAGCAGTTGCAGCAGCAGCAGCAGCAGGAGGAGGAAATACAAGTCCAGCAGCAGCAGCAGCAGCAGCAGCAGCAGCACAATCAGCTAGCCGCCGCAGCAGTGTTGCTGTTGCTGCTGTTCTGATTCGTTATAGACTTGTTGCAGCAGCAGATGTCGATGCATATCTAGCAGCAGAAATACAAAGAAATATAAGACAAGGGGGTTTCTTTGAGTTTTCTCTTTCGCTGCTGCGGCTGCTGCAGGAGCAGCAATGCTGCAGCAGCAAAGACTGGCCTCATACTATTGCTGCTATTGCTGCAGCACAACTCACGCAGCAGCAGCAGCAGCTAGAAGACACCAGAAACAGACTCATGGAGGCATTCAAAACAGAACAAACACAAGTAATATATCGCTGCTGCTGCTGCTGCTGCTGCTGCTGCTGCTGCTGCTGCTGGTGCTGGTAGTGCTGCTGTTGCTGTTCTTGCTGCTAGTTGTCGTTGTGCTGCTGCTGTTGGTGCTGCTGCTGTTGCTGTTGTTGTGGGTACTGTTTTCTGTTGTAGCATTGCTTGTGTTGCTGCTGCTGCTGCTGCTCTTGCTGCTGCTGTTGCTGCTGCTGTTGCTGCTGCTCTTGCTGCTGCTGCTGCTGCTCTTGCTGCTGCTCTTGCTGCTGCCCTTGCTGCTGCTGCTGCTGCTGCTGATTGTGGGTTGGTGGTGTGTGTGTTGGTGCTTGTGCAGGAGGATCCGCCAGTGTACAGTTTGTTAGCATTGATGCAGCAGCAGCAGCAGCAGCAGCAGCAGCAGCAGCAGCCTATAGTACGTCAGCTAGCATGTCTTCCTCGTGTGTCACCGCAGCAGCAGCAGCTGGTTGAGAAGGTGTTTCGTGATTGGTTATTACTTTGTGCAGCAACATCAGGTGGTGGTGCAGCAGCAGCAGCAGCAGCAGCAGCAGCAGCAGAAAGAAGTTTTGTTGTCAGAGCTACATTCTTTCAGCGTATCTCTCACCAGGGATTGCTGCGCATGGATGGAAACACAGATAGATTTTTTGCTGTTTCTCTCAAGCTAGCTGTTGCTGATGCTATCGCTCCTCTTACTTCTGCTGCAGCAGCAGCAACAGCAGCAACAGCAGCAGCAGCAGCAGCAGGAACCCCAGCAGCAGCAGGAGGAGGAGTTTCTTCTGAGGGTACAACATCATCCGCATCCCCCCAACAACAACCCCATCAACAGCAACCCCATCAGCAGCAGCAGCAGGTGCAGCAGCAGCAGCAGCAACTGGATCGTGTTCAGCAGCAACCAATAGAAATAAATGAAATGAATGTCGTAAGCATCGATGGTTTTGTAAAACTAATAGCCGGAATGATGGCTCTTGTTGACCCCCAACAAATTTCTCCTGTTACTATACTGCAACGAGCAACAGGTATTATATGTAGAGCTATACATGAAGAAGCTGAAACTCTTCCTCCTGCTGCTGCTGGTGCTGCTGCTGCTCCTGCTGCTGCTGCTGCTGGTGGTGGTAGTGGTAGTGGTGGTGGTAGTGCAGCAGCAGCAGGAGGGGGTGCTGCAGCAGCAGGAACGAGTGCAGCAGGAGAAGAAACGGCAGCAGCAGCAGCAGCTATAGCAGCAGCAGCAGCAGCAGGAGACAGCAGCAGCAGCAGCAGCAGCAGCAGCAGTTGGCGTATGAGTATATATCAGCGTGCCTACTATCGTATATTTTTATTATTATTAAAAGAGTTAGTAGTGGAGAATGAGGAAGGGGGAGAAGAGACAAAACAATCATCGCAGTGTCTGTACACCCTAACAAGCCGTATACTTTTATTGTCTCCTTTGAGGGTTCCTTCATTTGCTTTTGTTTATTTGTCTCTTATTGGGGATCATATGCTGCTACCTAGACTAGGAAGAGACAGAAGATATTGGGGTTTATTGAAAGATATATTAGTGAGTTGGTTTGTGTTTTTGCGTCCTTTTATAATAAAAATAAAACTAAATAAATATATTCGGTTTTTATATAGAGGGACGCTGCGGCTGCTGCTTGTGCTGCTCCATGACTTCCCTGAGTTTCTTTGTATTTATTTTTTCTCTCTTATTGATGCTCTTCCTCTTAACTGTATACAACTAAAAAACCTTATTCTTTCTGCTTTTCCTCGTTGCATGCGTTTGCCTGATCCCTTTATAACAAATATAAATATATTTATTTTACCCGAAATAAAAAAAACAC
>NW_013572084.1:0-2285 GCF_000499745.2 Eimeria mitis
GAATTAGGGTTTGCGGCTATTGTTGAGGCTCACTATCACCAGCGTGTAGCTGTTCTTAAGGAACACCAAAACCCTAAACCCTAAACCCTAAACCCTAGATGTCAAACCCTAAACCACATTTCGAGGGTTTAGGGTTTACAAAAACCCGAGCCAACTGCTGCATATAGCCTGCTGCTCAAGGGTTTAGGGTTTAGGGTTTAGAGGTAGGCAACGCCTGTCTGCTTTGGGTGGTTGTGAAGGTCTAGGGTTTAGGGTTTAGGGTTTAGGGTTTTAGGGTTTAGGGTTTAGGGTTTACGCAGGTCCTCGCTTACAGCAGCTGCTCACAGGTGTGGGGTGGGAGAGGAGGAGTGACTGTTTGCTATTGAGGGTTTAGGGTTTAGGATCTAGGGTTTAGGGTTTAGGGTTTAGGGTTTAGGGTTTGCCGCAACAAATATAAAAGGATACAGTAAACCCTCGACCCTCCACCCTTTGTTATATTCTTCTTGAGGGTTTACGCAGCAACCAACTACACAAACCACCGACAAAACCCTAAACCCTAAACCCTTAAGAATGAGACACAGACACCTGATACGGCTGAATTAGGGTTTAGGGTTTAGGGTTTAGGGTTTTGTGTTTATATTGTTTTTATAAACCCTAAACCCTCGAAATTCATCGGGTTTTTTAACCACGCAAGGTATTATATATCTGCTCCTCCACACTCTAGGGTTTAGGGTTTAGGGTTTAGGGTTTAGGGTTTAGCTGCATGCGCTGCGGTGTACAGACAGCCCCAAGCGGCGCGGAGAAAACCCCCAGCAACGAGTGGGTGGTTTCTCAGTGAAATAAAAAATAAAAATAAAAAAATAAATAAAAAATAAATTTGTTTTTTTATTTTAGCTCTGTTCTTCTTTTTATATTCAAATCCTTTTTGCTTTCCCCCTGCTGTTGTTGCTGCTGCTGCTGCTGCTGCTGCTGCTGCTGCTGCTAGTCCTGCTGCTGCAGCAGCAGCAACTTTCTCGTTGCTTCTTTGCTTCTTTCTTGGCTTTTCTTTCCTTACTAACATTCGCTGCAGCAGCAGGTGCAGCAGCAGCAGCAGCAGCAGCAGCAGCACAGAGACCAGCGTCAGCAGCAGCAGCAGCAGCAGCAGCAGCAGCAACAGCAAAAGCAGCAGCAGCAGCAACACGCCACTTCAGCAGCAACAACGCAACAGCAGCAGCAACAGCAGCAGCAGCAGCAACAGCAGCAGCAGCTGCAGCAGGAGCTGCAGCAGCAACGGCGCCTCGTGCAGCACAGCTGCATGGCGTGTTTGTTGTGTTTCTGTTTGCTGTTATGCATGCCGAGGGTTTAGGGTTTAGGGTTTAGGGTTTAGGGTTTAGGGTTTACGATGGGTCGAAGCCGCAGCAGGTCCCCTGCATCTACGCGGGGCAGTTGGGGGCGGCACCGCGACTACCCCTCATCAGGGTTTAGGGTTTACAACAACGGGGGTTTTGTAAACCCTAATCGAGATCTAGGGTTTACGTCTGCTGCTGAGGGTTTAGATGGAGAAACACAAATAAAACAAATGCTGGATGGGCCCATGCTCAGCTTCAAGCAGTTTGTACTAAGAAATGTAAGGGTTTAGGGTTTAGGGTTTAGGGTTTAGGGTTTAGGGTTAGGGTTTAGGGTTTAGGGTTTAGGGTTTAGGGTTTACAGTCTGTTACATATTTACTTTTTCTGCGGCTGCCGTCTTCTTTCAAGCACGAGACAGTGCTTCTCGATCAGTGTTTAGGGTTTAGGGTTTAGGGTTTAGGGTTTAGGGTTTAGGGTTTAGGGTTTGTGTGCAGCCTGACGGCACGAGCCAAGAAACCCTAAATGAGGGTTATAAGAAATACCTTAAAGAATACAGAGCTCATCACGCCGCTCGCTTTTTTGACGAAAACCACCACCTAGGTAAACCCTAAACCCTAAACCCTAAACCCTAAACCCTCGTCGACCACCGTTCAACACCAACCCCATACTTCTCCCGAGCCATTCGCTAGCTAGCTAGCTAGCTGGCTAGCTAGCTAGCTAGCCAATGCCTAGCTAGCTAGCTAGCTAGCTGAACCCTAAACCCTAAACCCTAAACCCTAGGAATATATGTCTAGGGTTTGTGTGGTGGTTTGGGGTTTAGGGTTTATGCACGAGGCCTATAACCCTAATCTGCTGCGGGAGCAGTTTGTTAGATGCAGAGACAGAGCGCAGCACCAGGCCAAGGTCTTTCTACAGGTCTGCTGCTGCTGCTGCTGCTGCTGCTGCTGCTGCTGCTGCTGCTGCTGCTGCTGCTGCTGCTG
>NW_013572085.1:0-432 GCF_000499745.2 Eimeria mitis
ATTTATATAATTTATATTTATTGTTCATTTATAATGTTTATTTTTATTTATTTTTTTTTTATTTTTTTTTATTTTTTTGTTTACGGTGGAGAAGTCGCTCTGCCGGCGTCACAAGCAATAGACGCTGTTGCTGCTGCTGCTGCAGCTGCTGCTGCTGCTGTTGCTGCTGCTGTTGCTGCTAGTATAGCAGCAGCAACAGCAGCAACAGCAGCCCTGGGTGGAGCCACAGCAGCAGCAAATGCTACAGTAGCTACCTAGATATCCTCCCCCTTCAGCTGCTGCTGCTGCTGCTGCTGCTGTTGCTGCTGCTGCTGCTGCTGTCCCCGCAGCTTCTACTGCTGCATCTGTGTGTATCTGCTGCTGCTGCTGCAGTTACTACCTGCTTTCCTTCCCGTTTTTTTTTTTTTTTTTTTTTTTTTTTTTTTTTTTTTT
>NW_013572085.1:1564-1714 GCF_000499745.2 Eimeria mitis
TACAAACCCTAAACCCTAAACCCTAAACCCTAGGGTTTAGAGTTTAAACCCTAGGAGGTTGATAGGATAGACACAGAAAGCGGGGACACAAGGGAGACCAAAAAAAAAAAAAAAAAAAAAAAAAAAAAAAAAAAAAAAAAAAAAAAAAAA
>NW_013572085.1:1732-2502 GCF_000499745.2 Eimeria mitis
TCTTCATTTACCTTAAATAAATAACATTGAATAAATAAAAAACAAAATAAAACAAATAAAATAAAAATAAAAAAATAAATAAAATAAAAAAATAAAAAAAAAACGTACTATTCCTGCTTCTTCATTTACTTTAAATAAATAACATTTAATAAATAGAAAACAAAATAAAATAAATAAAATAAAAATAAAAAATAAATAAAATAAAAAAATAAAAAAAAAAAACCTACGATTCCTGCTTCTTCTTCTGTCTCGCATCTGACGCAATGCTCGACGCTGTGATGCTTTTCCTCCATTAAACCACAAACAACACCAAAGACACCGCGGGCGGGGCCAGGACAGTACTCCTATAGAGAAATAAATAAATAAATAAATACATAAATAAATATATTTGTTGTTTTGTTTATTATACAGAGAGAAAGGAGATAGAGAGAGAAAAAAGCAAAAAAAAAGAAGAAAAAGAAAAAAAAAGAGACAAAAAGGAGACAGATACAAACAACACCAAAGACACCGCAGGAGGGGCCAGGACAGTACTCCTATAGAGAAATAAATAAATAAATAAATAAATAAAAAATAAAATACATATATATATATATATATATATATATATGTATAGGGTTAATTAATCAATTAATCAAGTGAATAGAGATAGAAAGGAGATAGATAGATGGAGACAAGAGGAGAGAATATATTAAAAAAGGAGACAGCAGCAGCAGCAGCAGCAGCAGCAGCAAAGCAGCAGCAGCAGCAACAGCAACAGCAGCAGCAGCAGA
>NW_013572085.1:2657-2901 GCF_000499745.2 Eimeria mitis
CCAGCCACAGCACCAGCAGCAGCAGCAGCAGCAGCAGCAGCAATACCCTGAGAAGAGTAATAGTTTTATTTGTAGATGAAAAAGGGAGACAAATAACAGCAGGAGGGGCGAAGGAGACATCAAAAGAATGTACCGAGCCGTCGGGAAAGGAGACAGTTCGTCTCTTTACTGCAACACAAAAGGAGACAAATAAAGAGAGAAAGAAAGAAACAAATAGAGAGACAAATAAAGAGAGAAAGAAATA
>NW_013572085.1:3870-5231 GCF_000499745.2 Eimeria mitis
GCAGCAGCAGCAGCAGCAGCAGCAATACCCTGAGTAGAGTAATAGTTTTATTTGCGGATGAAAAAGGGAGACAAATAACAGCAGGAGGGGCGAAGGAGACATCAAAAGAATGCACAGAGCCGTCGGGAAAGGAGACAGTTCGTCTCTTTACTGCAACACAAAAGGAGACAAATAAAGAGACAAATAAAGAGACAAATAAAGAGACAAACAAATAAAGAGAAAGGAGACAGAAAGGAGAGAAAAAGGAGAGAAAAAAGAGAGAAAAAGGAGACAAAAAGGAGACAAAAAGAGACAAAAGGAGACAAAAGGAGACATCAAAAGAATGTACCGAGCCGTCGGGAAAGGAGACAGTTCGTCTCTTTACTGCAGCACAAAAGGAGACAAATAAAGAGACAAATAAAAAGACAAATAAATACAGAAACAAATAAAGAGAAAGGAGACAGAAAGGAGAGAAAAAGGAGAGAAAAGAGAGAGAAAAAGGAGACAAAAAGAGACAAAAAGAGACAAAAGGAGACAAAAAGGAGACAAAAGGAGACATCAAAAGAATGCACAGAGCCGTCGGGAAAGGAGACAGTTCGTCTCTTTACTGCAGCACAAAAGGAGACAAATAAAGAGACAAATAAAGAAACAAATAAAAAGACAAATAAATAGACAAATAAATACAGAAACAAATAGAGAGAAAGGAAACAGAAAGGAGAGAAAAAGGAGAGAAAAAAGAGAGAAAAAGGAGACAAAAAGAGACAAAAGGAGACAAAAGGAGACAGTTCGTCTCTTTACTGCAGCACAAAAGGAGACAAAAAGAGACAAATAAAGAGATAAATAGAGAGACAAATAAAGAGACAAATAAAGAGAGAAAGAAATAGAGATAAATGAGACAGAAAGGAGAGAAAAAGGAGAGAAAAAGGAGACAAAAAGGAGACAAAAAGAGACAAAAAGAGACAAAAAGAGACAAAAGGAAAGGAGACAGTTCGTCTCTTTACTGCAGCACAAAAGGAGACAAATAAAGAGACAAATAAAAAGAAAAAAAAAACAAAAGGAGACAAATAAAGAGACAAATAAAAAGAAAAAAGAGACAAATAAAGAGAGAGAGAAACAGAAACAAAAGAGACAAATAAACAGAAACAAAAGAGACAAATAAAAAGAAAGAAAAGAGAGAGAAAGGAGACAAAAAGGAGACAAAAAGGAGACAAATAAAAAAAGAAGGAAGGCAGCAGCAGCAGCAGCAGCAGCAGCAGCAGCAGCAGCGGCAGCACTAGGCGTAAAGGGTACAGACACCGAGTGGCACTCTCGGTGCTGCTGCTGCTGCTGCTGCTGTTGCTGCTGCTGCTGCTGCTGCTGCTGCTGCTGCTGTTGTTGTTGTT
>NW_013572086.1:0-1074 GCF_000499745.2 Eimeria mitis
AAATAAAAATAAAATAAAATAAAATAAAATACAGAATAGCGTTGTGCAGCATAGAGTTCCATGGATGAAAAAAAAGCAAAAAGATGGCGGCCTCCAAAAAACCACAAAAAGCGGCAGCACCAGCCAACGCCTGCATGCATGCACACAATAAATATTTATTTTATTTTTTTTTTTATTTTTTTTTGTTTTTTTGTACAAAAAGGAGACAAAAAGGAGACAAAAAAAGGAGACAGAAAAGGAGACAAAAGAAAAAGGAGACAGCAAGCGAACGGAAAGCAAAATAAAGGGGAGACAGCAGCAGCAATACATTCTGCAGCATCAGCAGCAGCAGCAGCACCAGCACCAGCAGCAGCAGCAGCAGCACCAGCACCAGCAGCAGCAGCAGCACCAGCAGCAGCACCAGCAGCACCAGCACCAACACCAGCACCAGCACCAGCACCAGCATCAGCAGCACCAGCAGCAGCAGCACCACCAGCAGCAGCACCAGCAGCAGCAGCAGCAGCATCAAGAAGAAGAAGTTGTGTATACACCTGAGAATTAGAGTTAAAAAGAGAAGTTATAAAAATAAACATTTCGACTGTCTCCGCACCAACAGCAGCAAAAACACCATGGGGCTGCAGCAGCAAACGATTACGATTCTTAAAAGGACGAAAATATAAACACCTCCTGCTGCTGCTGCTGCTGCTGCTGCTGCTGCTGCTGCTGCTGCTGCTGCTGCTGCTGGTGATGGTCCTGCTGCTGCTGCTGGGATCTGAAACCGGATTGGGCTCTGAATGGAGCTCCCTTTGCTGCTGCTGCTGCTGCTGCTGCAGCAGCAGCTGCTGCTGCTGCTGCTGCTGCTGCTGCTGCGGCTGCTCCAGCTGCAGCACATCCGTCCGCCAGGTGGGGGGCATGCAGGCGCAGTATTCGAGTTGCTGCACCAGCAGCGGCAGCTGCAGCAACAAACCATAAACCCTAAACCCTAAACCCTAAACCCTAAAGCCCCCGCTCTCGATGAATTCAATCTAAACCCTAAACCCTAAACCCTAAACCCTAAACCCTAAACCCTAAACCCTAACCTTGGGTACAAGGTGT
>NW_013572086.1:1174-1245 GCF_000499745.2 Eimeria mitis
TTAAACCCTAACCTTGGGTACAAGGTGTATAACAAGAAAAGCCCCACTCTCGATGAACTCAATCTAAACCC
>NW_013572086.1:1379-1712 GCF_000499745.2 Eimeria mitis
TGCGAAAATAAAAAGGGGGGTTGCTGTCGGCTACCCAGACTTCATCCTGCTGCTGCTGCTGTTGCTGCTGCTGCTGCTGCTCTTGCTGCTGCTGCTCTTGCTGCGGCAGATGCTCCTTCTGCTGGGGCTCCTCCTGATGCTGCTCCTCGTGCTCGTACTGCAACTGCTGCTCCTCTTCCTCCTGCTGCTGCTGCTGCTGCTGCTGCTGCTGCCACTGCTCCTGCTGCTGCTGCTGCTGCTGCTCCTGCTGCTGCTGCTCGTCCGTCTCTTCCCGGGCAAACATCAGACAGTATTCATCAAGAGGGACTCGTCGCTGCTGCTGCTGCTGCTGCT
>NW_013572086.1:1812-2135 GCF_000499745.2 Eimeria mitis
CTGCTGCTGCTGCTGCTGCTGCTCCTCTTGCTGCTCCTGCTCTTGCTGCTGGGGCTCCTCCTGATGCTGCTCCTCGTGCTCGTACTGCAACTGCTGCTCCTCTTCCTCCTCCTGCTGCTGCTGC
This sequence comes from Eimeria mitis, assembly GCF_000499745.2. NCBI lineage: Eukaryota > Apicomplexa > Conoidasida > Eucoccidiorida > Eimeriidae > Eimeria > Eimeria mitis. The sequence goes on from NW_013572086.1 coordinate 1,937, forward strand.
TGCTGCTGCCACTGCTCCTGCTGCTGCTGCTGCTCCTGCTGCTGCTGCTCGTCTGTCTCTTCCCGGGCAAACATCAGACAGTATTCATCAAGAGGGACTCGTCGCTGCTGCTGCTGCTGCTGCTGCTGCTGCTGATGCTTCTCCTGTTGCTCATGCTGCTGCTGCTGCTGCTGCTGCTGCTGCTGCTGCTGCTGCTGCT
>NW_013572086.1:2179-2526 GCF_000499745.2 Eimeria mitis
GTACCGCATCTGTTTGCTTGTCTTCGTTTTTACAAATCTGCTGCACCGCCTGCATTCCTGGCTGCTTCTGCTCTTCCTGCTGCTGCTCTTCCTGCTGCTGCTCTTCCTGCTGCTGCTGCTGCTCCTGCTGCTGCTGCTCCTGCTCCTGCTGCTGCTGCTGCTGCTGTTCTTGGTTGGTGCGGGGAGGGAGAGAAGAGAGGGTCTTTATAATATCGAGGCTGCTGACGCTGCTGACGTCTGGGCGGCCAGAGGGTGGGGTTGTTGGTAACACACCAACCTCCTGCTGCTCCTGCTGCTGCTGCTCCTGCTGCTGCTGCTCCTGCTGCTGCTGCTCCTGCTGCTGCTGC
>NW_013572086.1:3622-4080 GCF_000499745.2 Eimeria mitis
GTAGCTCCCGCCCTCCCTTCGTACGCATGCTGGCTGCTGCTGCTGCTGCTGCTGCTGCTGCTGCTGCTGCTGCTGCTGCTGCTGCTGCTGTTGCTGCTGCTGTTGGCTGCAGGCATCCTCTTGTAGTAATTCCTCGCTCTGCTGCAGTTTCTCTTCCAGCTGCAGCAGCTGCTGCTGCTGCTGCTGCTGTCTTTGCTGCTGTTCCTGCTGCTGCTGCTGCTGCTGCAGGCCGACAAAGGGTTCCCTATCGGGGCTGCGGCTGCCTGCATGCGGGGACCTGCTGCCGTTGCTGCCGTGGTTGCTGCTGCTGCTGCTGTTGCTGCTGCAGGTGCGGCTACACAAAGAATTGACGATATCAGTAAACACAGAGACACCGCAGCAGAAGCAGCTGGAGCACTGCAGCAAAAAAAAAAATAAATAAAAATAAATAAAAATAAATAAAAATAAATAAAAATAAA
>NW_013572086.1:4652-5100 GCF_000499745.2 Eimeria mitis
TGCATGCCTCATTCAGGATGAGATCGACGAGGGTTTGTAGAGTCTCTGGCGATGTAAACTGCCGCAAAAGAACACTAAAAAAATTCAGAGAACCCCGGTGAGATAACAACTCCCTGCATGCAACAAACCCTAAACCCTAAACCCTAAACCCTAAACCCTAAACCCTACACCCTAAACCCTAAACCCCAAACCCTAAACCCTAAACCCTAAAACCTAAACTCTAAACGATGAAGCATACTGAAGATCTGTGAAGGATGAATTCAGAAGGAAGCATCCGCGGTCAGCTCTTATCCTAAACCCTAAACCCTAAACCCCAAACCCTAAACCCTAAACCCTAAACCCTAAACCCTAAACCCTAATTTGTTTTTTTCAGAGCAACAAGAAGAAATGCAGCAGCACCTCATCAGAATCGAGATAGGCACATGCAGGTCCCTCTGGAGAGCTAAAG